>NC_084634.1:2150476-2220476 GCF_033978795.1 Nerophis ophidion | reverse complement strand
GAGAAAAAGCGCTATATAAATATAATTCACTTCACTTCACTTCACACACACACACACACACACACACACACACACACACTTTCTTGTAGTTCATACCTTCTGGGGACATCTGAAAAATGCCTACTTCTTTAGCATCAGTCTTTCTAGATATATAAAGAAGTGTTTTTACAACATTAATAATATATACATACTATGCAAATATATAAAAGCTTGTTTTAAAAAATGAGTTGGAATTTCACAAGAAAAACGTAGAATTTTGGCAGTGTTAAAACAAAAGTCGTCATTTTACTCAAAATTTTACATGGAAAAACTGAACATTCGTGCAATATTATGATAAAAGTTGGAATTTTACGTAAACACACACACACACACACACACACACACACACACACACACGCTTTCTTGTAGTTCATACCTTCTGGGGACCTCTGAAAAATGCCTACTTTAGAATCAGTCTTTCTAGATATATAAAGAAGTGTGTTTACAAATTTAATAATATATACATACTATGCAAATATATAAAAGCTTGTTTTAAAAAATGAGTCGGAATTTCACAAGAAAAAGGTCATAATTTCACAAGAAAAACGTAGAATTTTGGCAGTGTTAAAACAAAAGTCGTCATTTTACTCAACGCAAATCAAAATTTTACTTGGAAAAACTGAACATTTGTGCAATATTATGATAAAAGTTGGAATTTTACGTAAACACACACACACACACACACACACACACACACGCTTTCTTGTAGTTCTGACCATCTGGGGACCTCTGAAAAATGCCTACCTCTTTAGGACCACCCTTTCTAGAAATATAAAGAAGTGGATTTACAACATTATTAATATATACATACTATGTAAATATAAAAAAAGCTTGTTGTGAAAAATGAGTTGGAATTTCACAAGAAAAACATAAAGTTTGGCAGTGTTATAGCAAAAGTTTATTTTACTCAACGCAAATCAAAATTTTAAATGGAAAAACTGAACATTTGTGCAATATTATGATAAAAGTTGGAATTTTACTCAATAACAGTTGCAATTTTACAAGAAAAACTGGAAATCTTGGCAATTTTCTGAAAAGATACATCATTTTACTAACATTGTAACAAAAGTCACAATTTTATAAGAAAACGTCAACATTTTGCATATATTATAATAATAATAATCTGAATTTTACTTGGCAAAATGATGACAAAAGTCATCATTTTACTCCAAAAACATGTCCCTAGTTTTACAAGAACAACAAAAAAATGGGTAATATTGTGATAAAAGTCTGAATCTTATACGACAAATGTCACCATTTTGCATTAAAAAGTAATATTTTTACAAAAAAGGTATTTTTTTTTACAAAGAAAGTCATATTTTTACAAAAAAAACTAACAATGTAACATAAAAAGTAATAATTTAACAAAAAAGGGAAGATTTTTACGAAAAAGTAATATTTTTAACAAAAAAATATGTTTACAAAAAAGTAATATTTTTACAAAAAAATTTAATATTTTAACAAAATACTAAAAAAGTAAAAAAAGTTTACAAAAAAAATGATTATTTTTACAAAAAAGTAATATTTATGCATAAAAAAGTAATATTTTTAATAAAATACGTAATATTTTTACAAAAAAAAAGTAATAATTTTATGAGAACATCTTACAATGTTACACGGCGCCAGTGGAGGTGACGCCACAGTTGCCAGGGTTACGGCTGTGCAGGCTCAGTACACACGGTGCCTCCTCAACAATTTGCTGTCATCACAGACATGCTGACAACAAAGTTGCTGTAGTATGACTGGTTGTAGTATCCCTTCTCCTCCCCCTCCTCTTACCTCCTCTTCAACCTTCCTCCCTCCTCTTCCTTCCTCTTCCTCTGCTGTCCTACTCCCTCATCCTTCGTCCTCCTCCATCCTCCCCCCCGGTCTTCCTTCCTCCTCTTACTTCCTCCTCCTCCGCCCACCTCCGCTGTCCTCCTCCTTCCTCTTCCGTCCTACTTCCTCATCCTTCCCCCTCCTCCACCCTCCTCTTCCCTTCTCCTCCCTCCTCTTCCTTCCTACCGCCCACCTCTGCCCTCCTCTTCCCCCTTCTCCTTCACGCTCCTCTGCCCTCCTCCTTCTCCCTTCTCTGCCCTCCTCTCCCCTTCTCCTCCTCCACCTTTCCCTTCCCCCTTCTCCTCCACTGACCTCCTCCTCCGTCCTCCTCTTCCCCCCTTCTCCTTCACCCTCCTCCTCCCCCACACTACTCCTTCTCCCTCCTCTGCCCTACTCTTACGCCTTCTCCTCCTCCGCCTTCCTTCTCCTTCTCTGCCCTCCTCTTCCTCCTCCTCTATCCTCCTCTTTCCCCCCTTTCCTCCTCCGCCCTCCTCTTCCCCCTTCTCCTTCACCCTCCTCCTCCTCCTCCATCGTCCTCCTTCTCCCTCCTCTGCCCTACTCTTCCCCCTTCTCCTCCTCCGCCCTCCTCTTCCCCCCCTTCTCCTCCTCTGCCCTTCTCCTCCTCTTCCTCTATCCTCTTCTTTCCCCCTTTCCTCCTCCGCCCTCCTCTTCCCAACTTCTCCTTCACCCTCCTCCTCTATCGTCCTCCTTCTCCCTCTTCTGCCCTACTCTTCCCCCTTCTCCTCCTCCGCCCTCCTTCTCCTCCACCGCCCTCCTTCCCCCCCCTTCTCCTTCACCCTCCGCCTTCCTCCTTCTCCCTCCTCTGCCCTCCTCTTCCCCCCTTCTCCTTCACTCTCCTCCTCCTCCGCCCTCTTCCTCCTCCATCGTCCTCCTTCTCCCTCCTCTGCCCTACTCTTCCCCCCTTCTCCTTCACCCTCCTCCTCCTCCGCCCTCCTCTTCCTCCTCTATCATCCTCCTTCTCCCTCCTCTGCCCTACTCTTCCCCCTTCTCCTCCACCGCCCTCCTTTACCCCCCTTCTCCTTCACCCTCCGCCTTCCTCCTTCTCCCTCCTCTGCCCTCCTCTTCCCCCCTTCTCCTTCACTCTCCTCCTCCTCCGCCCTCCTCTTCCTCCTCTATCGTCCTCCTTCTCCCTCCTTTGCCCTACTCTTCCCCCTTCTCCTCCTCCGCTCTCCTCTTCCCCCCTTCTCCTTCACCCTCCTCTGCCCAACTCTTCCCCCTTCTCCTCCTCCTTCTTCTCCTCCCTCCTCTTTCCCCCTTCTCCTCCTCCGCCCTCCTCTTCCCCCCTTCTCCTTCACCCTCCTCCTCCTCCTCCGCCCTCCTCCTCCCCCCCTCCACCTGCCAGTGAAAGTAGTCTGGTCCAGATGTCTGTGGAAGCCTCCAGAAATGTATCGGCAGCAGCTCAGCCAAGACGTCTGCGGAGGAGGAGGAGGAGGGCGGAGGAGGTGGAGGCAGATGACAGGTGGGATTGGAGGCCGGCGGGAGGGCGAAGATGAGGGATGAGCGAGGGCCGACATGAAAAGATGAACGACAGACTTTGTGGCCGAGACAAAGCGTCGCTGGGAGGATTGATTCACTTCCTGGTGGGCGTCGCCCGCCGTCATCCCTCAACACGGCGTGCAGACAAACAAGGACGCTCAGGGACTCAGGCTGCCTCGGGTTCTGCACATGCCAGGTGAACTCCACTTACAGGGGGGCCGTTTGACTCATTCCCGTGAGAATTCTGCAGCGTTAAGGGGAGGGACTATCCAGGACTAGCATAATACTGCATCATCTCTCACTCTTTATGACTCATCAGCTCTTTACTGCGTTCTTCACCCACACAAGATGAGGCAAAAGTTGTTTAACTACTATCAAAGTGGTTCCAACTGGGTTCTGGTTCAGTCACATTAGTTCTAAAGTTGTTTAACTACTATCAAAGTGGTTCCAACTAGGTTCTAGTTCAGCCAAATTGGTTATAAAGTTGTTTAACTACTATCAAAATGGTTTTAATTGAGTTGTAGTTCCGTCAAAGTGGTTATAAAGTTGGTTAACTACTATCAAAATGGTTCTAACTAGGTTCTAGTTCAGTCACATTGGTTTTAAAGTTGTTTAACTACTATCAAAGTGGTTTCCAACGAGGTTTTAGTTCAGTCAATGTGTTTCTAAAGTGGTTCTAAAGTGGTTCCAACTAGGTCCTAGGTCAGTCAAAGTAGTTCTTAAGTTGTTTAACTACTATCAAAATGGTTCTAATTGGGTACTAGTTTGGTCAAAGTGGTTCTAAAGTTCTTTACCTACTATCAAAGGGGTCCCAAATAACTTCTGGTTCAGTCAAAGTGGTTTTAAAGTGGTTCCAACTATTATCAAAGTGGTTTCCAACTAGTTTCTGGTTCAGTCAAAGTGATTCTTAAGCTGTTTAACTACTATCAAAGTGGTTTCCAACTAGGTTAAAGTTCAGTCAAAGTGGTTCTAAAGTGGTTCCAACTAGGTCCTAGTTCAGTCAAAGTAGTTCTTAAGTTGTTAAACTACCATCAAAATTGTTCGAACTAGTTTCTGGTTCAGCCAAATTGGTTATAAAGTTGTTTAACTACTATCAAAATGGTTTTAATTGAGTTGTAGTTCCGTCAAAGTGGTTATAAAGTTGGTTAACTACTATCAAAACGGTTCTAATTAGGTTCTAGTTCAGTCACATTGGTTTTAAAGTTGTTCAACTACTATCAAAGTGGTTTCCAACTAGTTTCTGGTTCAGTCAAAGTGGTTCTAAAGTTGTTTAACTACTATCAAAGTGGTTTCCAACGAGGTTTTAGTTCAGTCAATGTGTTTCTAAAGTGGTTCTAAAGTGGTTCCAACTAGGTCCTAGGTCAGTCAAAGTAGTTCTTAAGTTGTTTAACTACTATCAAAATGGTTCTAATTGGGTACTAGTTTGGTCAAAGTGGTTCTAAAGTTCTTTACCTACTATCAAAGGGGTCCCAAATAACTTCTGGTTCAGTCAAAGTGGTTTTAAAGTGGTTCCAACCATTATCAAAGTGGTTTCCAACTAGTTTCTGGTTCAGTCAAAGTGATTCTTAAGCTGTTTAACCACTATCAAAGTGGTTTCCAACTAGGTTAAAGTTCAGTCAAAGTGGTTCTAAAGTGGTTCCAACTAGGTCCTGTTCAGTCAAAGTAGTTCTTAAGTTGTTAAACTATTATCAAAATTGTTCTAACTAGTTTCTGGTTCGGCCAAAGTTGTTCTAAAGTTGTTTAACTACTATCAAAATGTTTTTAATTGAGTTCTAGTTCGGTCAAAGTGGTTCTAAAGTTGTTTACCTACTATCAAATGGGTCCCAACTCATTTCTGGTTCAGTTAAATTGGTTCTAAAGTTGTTTAACTAGCATCAAAATGGTTCTAATTGGGTTGTAGTTCGGTCAAAGTGGTTCTAAAGTTGTTTACCTACCATCAAAGGGGTCCCCACTCAATTCTGGTTCAGTTAAATTGGTTCTAAAGTTGGTTAACTAGCATCAAAATGGTTGTAATTGGGTTTTAGTTCAGTCACATTGGTTCTAAAGTGGTTTAACTAGTATCAAAATGGTTCTAATTGGGTTGTAGTTCGGTCAAAGTGGTTCTAAAGTTGTTTACCTACCATCAAAGGGGTCCCCACTCAATTCTGGTTCAGTTAAATTGGTTCTAAAGTTGGTTATCTACTATCAAAGTTGTTCCCACTAATTTCTGGTTCAGCCAAATTGGTTCTAAAGTTGTTTAACTAGCATCAAAATGGTTCTGATTGGGTTCTAGTTCGGTCAAAGTGGTTTCTAAAGTTATTTACCTACTATCAAAGGGGTCCCAACTAAATTCTGGTTCAGTTAAATTGGTTCTAAAGTTGTTTAACTAGTATCAAAATGGATCTAATTGGGTTCTATTTCGGTCAAAGTGGTTCTAAAGTTGTTTACCTACAATCAAAGGGGTCCCAACTAATTTCTGGTTCAGTTAAATTGGTTATAAAGTTGGTTAACTACTATCAAAGTTGTTCCAACTAGTTTCGGGTTCAGCCAAATTGGTTCTAAAGTTGTTTAACTAGCATCCAAATGGTTGTAATTGGGTTTTAGTTCAGTCACATTGGTTCTAAAGTTGTTCAACTACTATCAAAGGGGTTCTAACTAGGTTCGAGTTCAGTCACATTGGTTCTAAAGTTGTTCAACTACTATCAAAGGGGTTCCAACTAGGTTCGAGTTCAGTCAAAGTGGTACTAAAGTTGTTTAACTACTATCCAAGTGGTCCCATTTAGGTTTTAGTTCAGTAAAAGTGGTTCCTAAGTTATTTAACTCCCATCAAAGTGGTTCCAACTCAGTTCTGGTTCAGCTAAAGTAGTTCTAAAGTAGTTTAACAACAAATAGTGGTTTTAACTCAGTGCTTGTTCAGTCAAAGTGGTTCTAAAGTAGTTTAACCACAATTAAAGTGGTTTTAACTCAGTGCTAGTTCAGTCAAAGTGTTTTTAAAGTAGTTTAACCACAATTAAAGGGTTTTTAACTCAGTGCTTGTTCAGTCAAAGTGGTTCTAAAGTAGTTTAACAACAATTAAAGTGGTTCTCACTAGGCTCTAGTTCAGTCAGTGGTTCTAACATTTTTAGATAGATGGATGGATAGATAGATGGATGAATAGATAGATAGATAGATGGATAGATAGATAGATAGATAGATAGATAGATAGATAGATAGATAGATAGATAGATAGATAGATAGATAGTACTTCATTGATTCCTCCAGGAGAGTTCCTTCAGGAAAGTTAAAATGGTTTTAAAATATTAAAGTGGTTTTAAATTCAATCTACCTTCTATTCTACTTATTACTATTTATTTGTGTTGCCTAAAAATCTTTATTTAACCTTTTTAAACTTCTACTTACCTTCTTTTGACTTTGTATTTAATGTTTTATTCTTCCGTTCATATACTTTCCTTTTACCTGCTATCTTGTTTTGCCTTTTTCAACTTTATATTTACCTTTCAACCTTTTGATCTTTATTTGCCGTCTTTTGGCTTTTATTTACCTTTAATGTTACTTTGTTCTTTCACTTTTTATTGACGTTATTTGACCTTTTAACATATTTTATCTTCTTTTAACTCAATTTTACCTGTACATGTACACTCCCTCTTACATTTCATTTAGCTTTGTTTACCTTCTGTGTTTACTACTTTCAGCGACTTTAACCTTCTTTTATCATAGTTTATTTTCAGCGAGACACGTTAAACGATAAAATGCCGCAACAGAATACAAACTCAAGCTTTTTCCTCGTCCGATTAATCGTTGCAACTCTAGTCAATGCGGTATTTGTTCCCTGGATGTTGTTGAGATCTTGTGTTGTGTGATTAAAAAACTTAAAACATTAATTTAAAAAAAAATCATTAAATGAATGTTCTTGACCCAAAAAGAACGATCATCCACTTTTACCCTAATTTCAGGAAAAAACGTCTGCAAATATCATCAATGACAGGACTTAATATATTATGACAATCTTGGAAAATGACAGGACGTTAAAACATACCATAAAGTGACATTTTTTTAAATAACTCAAGGCTAGCTGTAATAGTTCATTTAAAATGTACTTAAAAATAATAAATACAATAATAATAATAATAATAACTAGAAAATTCCCGCGGTAATTTTGATGGGCCTGCTATCTGTGCCCCGGACCTCTCTGCCGGAGGTTGCCGGAAGCCTCCGTACTTATTAGATGTCTGAATCCGGGAGTTTTAGGTGGAAGTCTACGAAATAAGCCTCCGGGCTGGCCTAAAACTTTGACTGAACAAGTACCTAGTTAAAACCACTTAAATAGCTGTTAAACTACTGTAGAACCACTTTGACTGAACCAGAACCTGGTTAGAACCACTTTAATTGTTGTTTAACTACTTTTGAACCACTTTGACTGAACAAACATCTAGTTAAAATTACTTTAATGGCTATTAAACTACTCTAGAACCACTTTGACTGAACCAGCACCTGGTTAGAACCACTTTAATTGTTGTTTAACTTCTTTAAAACCACTTTGACTGAACAAGCACCTAGTTAAAACCATTTTAATAGCTATTAAACTACTCTAGAACCACTTTGACTGAACCAGCACCTGGTTAGAACCACTTTAATTGTTGTTTAACTACTTTAGAACCACTTTGACAGAACTATCACCTAGTTAAAACCATTTTAATAGCTATTAAACTACTATAGAACTACTTTGACTCAACCAGAACCTGGTTAGAACCACTTTAATTGTTGTTAAACTACTTTAAAACCACTTTGACTGAACAAGCACCTAGTTAAAACCACTAAAATAGCTGTTAAACTAGTCTAGAACCACTTTGACTAAACCAGAACCTGGTTAGAACCACTTTAATTGTTGTCTAACTACTTTAGAACCACTTTGACTGAACTATCACCTCGTTAAAATTACTTTAATAGTTGTTAGACTACTTTAGAACCACTTTGACAGAACTATCACCTAGTTAAAACCATTTTAATAGCTATTAAACTACTCTAGAACCACTTTGACTGAACCAGCACCTGGTTAGAACCACTTTAATTGTTGTTAAACTACTTTAAAACCACTTTGACTGAACAAGCACCTAGCTAAAACCACTTAAATAGCTGTTAAACTACTCTAGAACCACTTTGACTAAACCAGAACCTGGTTAGAACCACTTTAATTGTTGTTTAACTACTTTAGAACCACTTTGACTGAACAAGCACCTAGTTGAAATTACTTTAATAGTTGTTAGACTACTTTAGAACAACGTTGACTGAACTATCACCTAGTTAAAACCACTTTAACAGTTGTTAAACAACTTGAGAACCTCTTTGACTGACCTAGAACCTAGTCGGAACCCCTTTGATAGCAGTTAACCAACTGTAGAACCACTTTAGCGGAACCAGAACTGAGTTGGAAAGACTTTGATGGGCGTTAAACAACTTAAGACACACTTTGACTGAACTAGAACCTAGTTGGAACCCCTTTAATAGTAGTTAAACAACTTTAGAACCACTTTACCTGAACCAAACCCTAGTTGGAACCACTTGGATAGTAGTTAAACAACTTTAGTACCACTTTGACTGAACAACCACCTGATTAAAAACACGTTAACAGCTGTTAAACTAGTTTAGAACCACTTTGACTAAACAAGAACCTAGTTAGAACCACTTTGACAGTAGTTAGACTACTTTACAACCACTTTGACTGAACTATCACCTACGTAAAACCACTTTAACAGTTGTTAAACAACTTTAGAACCACTTTGACTGATCTAGAGCCTAGTTGGAACCACTTTGATGGAAGGTAAATACCTTAAGAACCACTTTGACTGAACTTGAACCTAAATGGAACCCCTTTAATAGTAGTTAACCAACTTTAGAACCACTTTACCTGAACCAAACCCTATTTGGAACCACTTGGATAGTAGTTAAGCAACTTTAGTACACTTTGAACTAGAACCTAGTTAGATCCACTTGGATAGTAGTTAAGCAAGTTTAGTACACTTTGAACTAGAACCTAGTTAGAACCACTTTGATGGTAATTAAACAACTTTAGAACCGCTTTGACTTAACTATAACCTAGTTGGAACTCCTTACATAGTAGTTACCCACCTTTAGAACCACTTTATCAGAACCAGTACTAAGTTGGAACCACATTGATGTGTGTTAAACAAGTTAAGAACCACTTTGACTGAACTACAACCTAGTCGGAACCCCTTTAATAGTAGTTAACTAACTTTAGAACCACTTTACCTGAACCAAAACCTAGTTGGAACCACTTAGATAGTAGTTAAACAACTTTAGTACCACTTTGAACTACAATCTAGTTAAAACCACTTTAATAGCTGTTAGACTACTTTAGAACCACTTTGACTGAACCCTAACCTGGTTAGAACCATATTAATTGCTGTTTACCTACTTTAGAACAACGTTGACTGAACTATCACCTAGTTAAAACCACTTTACCAGTTGTTAAACAACTTGAGAACAACTTTGACTGACCTAGAACCTAGTCGGAACCCCTTTGATAGCAGTTAACCAACTTTAGAACCACTTTAGCGGAACCAGAACTGAGTTGGAAACACTTTGATGGGCGTTAAACAACTTAAGACACACTTTGACAGAACTAGAACCTAGTTGGAACCCCTTTAATAGTACTTAAACAACTTTAGAACCACTTTACCTGAACCAAACCCTAGTTGGGACCACTTGGATAGTGGTTAAGCAACTTTAGTACCACTTTGAACTAGAACCTAGTTACAACCACTTTGATGGTAGTTAAACAACTTTAGAACCACTTTGACTGAACTAGAACCTAGTCGGAACCCCTTTAATAGTAGTTAAACAACTTTAGAACCACTTTACCTGAACAAAACCCTAGTTGTGACCACTTGGATAGTGGTTAAGCAACTTTAGTACCACTTTGAACTAGAACCTAGTTACAACCACTTTGATGGTAGTTAAACAACTTTAGAACCACTTTTACTGAACCAGAACTGACTTGGAACCACTTTGACTGAACTAAAAACTAGTTGGAACTCCTTACATAGTAGTTACCCAACTTTAGAACCACTTTAGCTGAACCTGAACAGAGTTGGAACCACTTTGATGGGAGTCAAACAATTTAAGAACCACTTTTACTGAACTACAACCTAGTTGTGACCACTTGGATAGTGGTTAAGCAACTTTAGTACCACTTTGAACTAGAACCTAGTCGGAACCCCTTTAATAGTAGTTAAACAACTTTAGAACCACTTTACCTGAACAAAACCCTAGTTGTGACCACTTGGATAGTGGTTAAGCAACTTTAGTACCACTTTGAACTAGAACCTAGTTACAACCACTTTGATGGTAGTTAAACAACTTTAGAACCACTTTTACTGAACCAGAACTGACTTGGAACCACTTTGACTGAACTAAAAACTAGTTGGAACTCCTTACATAGTAGTTACCCAACTTTAGAACCACTTTAGCTGAACCTGAACAGAGTTGGAACCACTTTGATGGGAGTCAAACAATTTAAGAACCACTTTTACTGAACTACAACCTAGTTGAAACTCCATACATAGTAGTTACCCAACTATAGAACCACTTTAGCTGAACCAGAACTGACTTGGAACCACTTTGATGGGAGTTAAACAACTTAAGAACCACTTTGACTGAACTAAAACCTAGTTGAAACTCCATACATAGTAGTTACCCAACTTTAGAACCACTTTGATGGGAGTTAAACAACTTAAGAACCACTTTGACTGAACTACAACCTAGTTGAAACTCCATACATAGTAGTTACCCAACTATAGAACCACTTTAGCTGAACCAGAACAGAGTTGGAACCACTTTGATGGGAGTTAAACAACTTAAGAACCACTTTGACTGAACTACAACCTAGTTGAAACTCCATACATAGTAGTTACCCAACTTTAGAACCACTTTAGCTGAACCAGAACTGAGTTGGAAGAACATTGATGTGTGTTAAACAACTTTAGAACCACTTTACCTGAACCAAAACCTAGTTGGGACCACCTGGGATAGTGGTTAAATAACTTTGGTACCACTTTTACTGAACAAGAACCTAGTTAGAACCACTTTGACAGTAGTTAGACTACTTAAGAACCACTTTGATTGAACTATCACCTACTTAAAACCGCTTTAACAGTTGTTAAACAAGTTAAGAACCACTTTGACTGAACTAGAGTCTAGTTGGAACCACTTTTGAGAGTAGTTAGTCAACTTTAGAACCACTCATTGCTAAGCTTGTTGACTAACTTGATAGTTGATTAATTGTTAAGTTAGTCGACTAATCGTTAAGATAGTTGATTAATTGTTAAGGTAACCAACTAATCGTTAAGATAATTGACTATACGTTAAGATAGTTTACCAATTGTTGTGAATAATCTTTAAAATAGTCGACTATTAAGTGAGATAGTTTAGGAATTGTTAACATAGTCGACTAATCATTGGGATAGTTGATTAATTGTTAAGGTAGTCCAATAATTGTTGACAGTTGACTAATCGCTAAACTAGTAGAATAATCGCTAAATTAGTTGATTAATTGTTAAGCTAGTCGACTAATCATTAAGATAGTTAATTGTTAAGGTAGTCAACTAATCGTTATGATATTTGATAAGCCGTTAAAATAGATGACTAATTATTAAGATATTTCACTAATTGAGTCGATAGTCTACAAATTGTTAAGACTAATCGTTAAAATAAATGAGTATTCGTTAAGATAATTTACAAAATTTTGAGAATATTCTTTAGAATAGTCGACTATTCGCTGAGATAGTTTAGAAATTGTTAACAGTCGACTAATTGTTAGGATAGTTGATTATTGTTAAGGTAGTCAAATAATTGTTGAGACAGTCGAGTAATCAATAAGATTAAGTCAACTAAATGTTAAGACTAATCTTTAAGTTAATTGACTATTCGTTAAGATAGTTTTGTAATTGTTAAGATAGTCGAATAATCGTTAAGATAGTTTATTAATTGTTGAGACGGTCGAATAATTGTTGGGACAGTCGACTAATCGCTAAGCTATTTGACTAATTGATTAGATAGTTGATTAATTGTTAAGCTAGTCGACTAATCGTTAAGATAGTTGATTAATTGTTAAGGTAGCTACCTACTCGTTAAGATAATTGACTATACGTTGGGATAGTTTACTAATTGCTGAGAATAATCTTTAAAATAGTCGACTATTCGCTGAGATAGTTTAGGAATTGTTAACGTAGTCGACTAATCATTGGGATAGTTGATTAATTGTTAAGGTAGTCCAATAATTGTTGAGACAGTCGACTAATCGCTAAGCTAGTCGAATAATTGCTAGGATAGTTGATTAATTGTTAAGTTAGCCAACTAATTCTTAAGATAATTGACAATTCGTTAAGATAGTTTACTAATTTTTGAGAATAATCTTAAAAATAGTCAACTATTTGGTGAGATGGTTTAGGAATTGTTAACAGTCGACTAATCGTTGGGATAGTTGATTGTTAAGGTAGTCGAATAGTTGTTGAGACAGTCAAATAATCGCTAAGCTAGTTGAATAACTGTTAAGATAGTTGATTAATTGTTAAGGTAGTCAACTAATCGTTAAGATATTTGATAAACTGTTAAGATAGTTGACTAATCATTAAGGTATTGACTACCTGTTTAGTCTACACATTGTTAGGACTAATCTTTATGATAATTGACTATTGGTTAAGATAGTTTTCGAATTGTTGAGAATAATCTTTAAAATAGTCGACTATTTGCTGAAATAGTTTAGGAATTGTTAACACAGTCGACTCATCGTTAAGACAGTTGATTAATTGTTAAGGTAGTCGAATAATTGTTGAGACAGTTGACTAATCAATAAGATTAAGTCAACATAATGTTAAGACTAATCTTTAGGTCAATTGACTGTTTTTAAAGATAGTTTACTAATTGTTGATATACATCTTTAAAATAGTCGACTATTCTTTAAGATAGTTAAAGAATTGCTAACATAGTTGACTAATCATTGGGATAGTTGATTAATTGTTAAGGTAGTCAAATAATTGTTGAGACAGTCGAGTAATCGCTAGGCTAGTTAAAGAATCACTAAGATAGTTGATTAATTGTCAAGCTAGTCGACTCATTGTTAAGATAGTTAATTAACTGTTAAGGTAGTCAACCAATTGTTAAGATATTTGATAAACTGTTAAGATAGTTGACTAATCATTAAGGTATTTGACTAATTGTTTAGTCTACAAACTGTTAAGACTAATCGTTAAAATAATTGAGTATTCGTTAAAATAGTTTACTAAATGTTGGGAATGATCTTTAAAATAGTTGACTATTCGCTGAGATAGTTTAAGAATTGTTAACATAGTCGACTAATTGTTAAAATAATCGAGTGTTCGTTAAGAGAGTTTACTAATTGTTGAGAATAATATTTAAAATAGTCGACTATTCGCTGAGATAAATTAGGAAATGTTAACAAACTCGATTAATCATTGGGATAGTTGAATAATTGTTAAGGTAGTCAAATAATTGTTGAGACAGTCGACTAATCGCTAATCTAGTTGACTAATCGCTAAGCTAGTTGAATAATTGCTAGGATAGTTGATTGTTAAGCGAGTCGACTAATCATTAAGATAGTTGATAAACCGTTAGGCTAGTTGACTAATCATTAAGGTACTTGACTAATTTTTTAGTCTACAAATTGTGAAGACTAATCCGTAGAATAATTGACTATTCTTTAAGATAGTTTACTAATTGTTGTGAATAATTTTTAAAATAGTCGACTATTCGCTGAGATAGTTTAGGAATTGTAAACATAGTCAACTAATAATTAGGCTAGTTGATTAATTGTTAAGGTAACGAATAATTGTTGAGATAGTCGACTAAACGCTAAGCTAGTTGACTAATCGCTAAGATAGTTGACTAATTGCTAAACTGGTTGATTAGTTACTAAGATAGTTGATTAATCGCTAAGATACTTGATTAATCGCTATGCTAGTTGACTTATTGCCAAGATATTTGGCAATAAGTAATTGTTGAGAATAATCTTTAAAATAGTCGACTATTCGCTGAGATAAATTAGGAAATGTTAAACTCGACTAATCATTGGGATAGTTGAATAATTGTTAAGGTAGTCAAATAATTGTTGAGACGGTCGACTAATCATTAATCTAGTTGACTAATCGCTAAGCTAGTTGAATAATTGCTAGGATAGTTGATTAATTGTTAAGCGAGTCGACTCATCGTTAAGATAGTTGATTAATTGCTAAGGTAGTCGACTAATCATTAAGATAGTTGGTAAACCGTTAGGATAGTTGGCTAATCATTAAGGTACTTTAATCTACAAATTGTTAAGATCAATCGGTAAAATAATTGACTATTCTTTAAGATAGTTTACTAATTGTTGTGAATAATTTTTAAAATAGTCAACTATTCGCTGAGATAAATTAGGAATTGTAAACATAGTCGACTAATCATTAGGCTACTTGATTAATTGTTAAGGTAACGAATAATTGTTGAGATAGTCGACTAATCGCTAAGATAGTTGATAAACCGTTAGGATAGTTGACTAATCATTAAGGTACTTTAGTCTACAAATTGTTAAGACCAATCGGTAAAATAATTGACTATTCTTTAAGATAGTTTACTAATTGTTGTGAATAATTTTTAAAATAGTCAACTATTCGCTGAGATAGTTTAGGAATTGTAAACATAGTTGACTAATCACTAGGCTAGTTTATTAATTGTTAAGGTAACGAATAATTGTTGAGATAGTCGACTAATCGCTAAGATAGTTGACTAATTGCTAAGCTGGTTGATTAGTTGCTAAGATAGTTCATTAATCGCTAAGATACTTGATTAATCGCTAAGCTAGTTGACTTATTGCCAAGATAGTTGATTAATAGCTAAGTTAGTTGACTTATCGCTAAGATAGTGGATTAATCGCTAAGATAGTTGACTTATCGCTAAGCTAGTTGAATAATTGCTAGGATAGTTGATTAACTGTTAAGCGAGTCGACTAATCATTAAGATAGTTGATAAACCGTTAGGATAGTTGACTAATCATTAAGGTACTTGACTAATTGATTAGTCTACAAATTGTTAAGACTAATCGGTAAAATAATTGACTATTCTTTAAGATAGTTTACTAATTGTTGTGAATAATTTTTAAAATAGTCGACTATTCGCTGAGATAGTTTTGGAATTGTAAACATAGTCGACTAATCATTAGGCTAGTTGATTAATTGGTAAGGTAACAAATAATTGTTGAGATAGTCGACTAATCGCTAAACTAGTTGACTAATCGCTAAGATAATTGATTAATTGGTTGATTAGTTGCTAAGATAGTTTATTAATCGCTAAGATACTTGATTAAACGCTAAGCTAGTTGACTTATTGCCAAGATAGTTGATTAATTGCTAAGATAGTTGACTTATCCCTAAGATAGTTGTTTAATCGCTAAGTTAGTTGACTAACAGCTGAGATAGTTGATTAATCTCTAAGCTAGCTGACTTATCGCTAAGATAGTTGACTTATTGCTAAGATAGTTGACTTATCGCTAATATAGTTAATCGATACGATAGTTGATTAATCGCTAAGCTAGCTGACTTATCGCTAAGATAGTTGACTTATTGCTAAGATAGTTGACTTATCGCTAAAATAGTTGATTAATCGCTAAGATAGTTGACTTATCGCTAAGATAGTTGATTAATCGCTAAGATAGTTGACTTATCGCTAAGATAATTACTCGCTAATCTAGTTGACTTATCGCTAAGATAGTTAATTAATCGCTAATCTAGTTGACTTATCGCTAATATAGTTAATAAATCGCTACGATAGTTGATTAATCGCTAAGATAGTTGACTTATCCCTAAGATAGTTGTTTGATAGCTGAGTTAGTTGACTAATAGCTGAGATAGTTGATTAATCGCTAAGCTAGCTGACTTATCGCTAAGATAGTTGACTTATTGCTAAGATAGTTGACTTATCGCTAAAATAGTTGATTAATCGCTAAGATAGTTGACTTATCGCTAAGATAGTTGATTAATCGCTAAGATAGTTGACTTATTGCTAAGATAGTTGATTAATCGCTAATCTAGTTGACTTATCGCTAAGATAGGTAATTAATCGCTACGATAGATGATTAATAGCTAAGATAGTTGACTTATCGCTAAGATAGTTGATTAATCGCTAAAATAGTTGATTTATTGCTACGATAGTTAATTAATCGCTAATCTAGTTGACTTATCGCTAAGTTAATTACTCGCTAATCTAGATGACTTATCGCTAAAATAGGTAATTAATCGCTACGATAGATGATTAATAGCTAAGATAGTTGACTTATCGCTAAGATAGTTGATTAATCGCTGAAATAGTTGATTTATTGCTACGATAGTTAATTAATCGCTAATCTAGTTGACTTATCGCTATGATAGTTGTTTAATAGCTAAGTTAGTTGACTAACAGCTGAGATAGTTGATTAATTTCAAAGCTAGCTGACTTATCGCTAAGATAGTTGACTTATTGCGAAGATAGTTGACTTATCGCTAATATAGTTAATTAATCGCTACGATAGTTGACTTATCCCTAAGATAGTTGTTTAATAGCTGAGTTAGTTGACTAATAGCTGAGATAGTTGATTAATCGCTAAGCTAGCTGACTTATCGCTAAGATAGTTGACTTATTGCTAAGATAGTTGACTTATCGCTAAGATAGTTGACTTATCGCTAAGATAGTTGATTAATCGCTAAGATAGTTGACTTATCGCTAAGATAGTTGACTTATCGCTAAGATAGTTGATTAATCGCTAAGATAGTTGACTTATCGCTAAGATAATTACTCGCTAATCTAGTTGACTTATCGCTAAGATAGTTAATTAATCGCTAATCTAGTTGACTTATCGCTAATATAGTTAATAAATCGCTACGATAGTTGATTAATCGCTAAGATAGTTGACTTATCCCTAAGATAGTTGTTTGATAGCTGAGTTAGTTGACTAATAGCTGAGATAGTTGATTAATCGCTAAGCTAGCTGACTTATCGCTAAGATAGTTGACTTATTGCTAAGATAGTTGACTTATCGCTAAAATAGTTGATTAATCGCTAAGATATTTGACTTATCGCTAAGATAATTACTCGCTAATCTAGTTGACTTATCGCTAAAATAGGTAATTAATCGCTACGATAGATGATTAATAGCTAAGATAGTTGACTTATCGCTAATATAGTTGACTTATCGCTAAGATAGTTGATTAATCGCTAAAATAGTTGATTTATTGCTACGATAGTTAATTAATCGCTAATCTAGTTGACTTATCGCTAAGATAGGTAATTAATCGCTACGATGGATGATTAATAGCTAAGATTGTTGACTAATCGTTAAGCTAGTTGACTTATCGCTAAGCTAGTTGACTTATTGCTAAACTAGTTGACTTATTGCTAAACTAGTTGACTTATCGCTACGATAGATGATTAATAGCTAAGATAGTTGACTAATCGCTAAGATTGTTGACTAATCGTTAAGCTAGTTGACTTATCGCTAAGCTAGTTGACTTATTGCTAAACTAGTTGACTTATCGCTACGATAGATGATTAATAGCTAAGATAGTTGACTTATCGCTAAGATAGTTGACTTATCGCTAAAATAGTTGATTAATCGCTAAGATAGTTGACTTATCGCTAAGATAGTTGATTAATCGCTAAGATAGTTGATTTATCGCTACGATAGTTAATTAATCGCTAATCTAGTTGACTTATCGCTAAGATAGGTAATTAATCGCTACGATAGATGATTAATCGCTAAGCTAGCTGACTTATCGCTAAGATAGTTGACTTATCGCTAAGATAGTTGATTAATCGCTAAAATAGTTGATTTATTGCTACGATAGTTAATTAATCGCTAATCTAGTTGACTTATCGCTAAGATAGGTAATTAATCGCTACGATGGATGATTAATAGCTAAGATTGTTGACTAATCGTTAAGCTAGTTGACTTATCGCTAAGCTAGTTGACTTATTGCTAAGCTAGTTGACTTATTGCTAAACTAGTTGACTTATTGCTACGATAGATGATTAATAGCTAAGATAGTTGACTAATCGCTAAGATTGTTGACTAATCGTTAAGCTAGTTGACTTATTGCTAAACTAGTTGACTTATTGCTAAACTAGTTGACTTATTGCTAAACTAGTTGACTTATCGCTATGATAGATGATTAATAGCTAAGATAGTTGACTTATCGCTAAGATAGTTGACTTATCGCTAAGATAGTTGATTAATCGCTAAAATAGTTGATTTATTGCTACGATAGTTAATTAATCGCTAATCTAGTTGACTTATCGCTAAGATAGGTAATTAATCGCTACGATGGATGATTAATAGCTAAGATTGTTGACTAATCGTTAAGCTAGTTGACTTATCGCTAAGCTAGTTGACTTATTGCTAAACTAGTTGACTTATTGCTAAGCTAGTTGACTTATTGCTACGATAGATGATTAATAGCTAAGATAGTTGACTAATCGCTAAGATTGTTGACTAATCGTTAAGCTAGTTGACTTATCGCTAAGCTAGTTGACTTATTGCTAAGCTAGTCGGCTGTAGTCCTCGTGTGATGAATCCGCCGCCGTGTTGTCACGCTTCTGGACGGCGGCCATCTTTGAGGCAGCGAGCAGGTGTCGCCTCGTTAAAGTGCAGCACATAAAAGAGGGGGGGGGTAGTGGGGGGGGGGGGGCGGATGCGTCCTCAGCCAGCCGGAACAAAATGATCCACGGCGCGGCGGTAACGACAGATGTCGGTGTCGAGGCTACGCCGCGTAAAAATCAAAAGGTCCGCGTGTCAGAAGGCGGCGTGCGCCTGACTAACTCTGTCACCTGCTGCACGCCTCACTCCTTCACCGCCGCCATCTTGGACGACGTTTTGGCACCAAAAACCAATACATAAAGATGAGGAGTAAACTCCACCGGCCCGCCAGAGAGTAAGAAGACCTCGCACATCAGTACTACCACGGGTGTCTGTTCCTGCTAGCATGTAGGCTAGCTGGCGCTTAGCATGCTAGCTTCTTCTCCGGGATGTGAGCAGGGTAAGCGCGACATCGTCAAAGTGTGATTAGCAATCACGGTTTTTAACGATCGTTGACTAATCATTAAGGCATTTGGCTAGTTCTTTAGATAGTAATTGACTAATTGTTTTACATAGTTTACTAATTTATGAGACTAATCTTTTAAATAGTCGACTATTCGCTTTAGATAGTTTAGGAATTCTTAACATAGTTGACTAATTGCTACGATAGCTGATTGTTAAGGTAGTCAAATAATTGTTGGGACAGTCGACTAATCGCTAAGCTATTTGACTAATCGATAAGATAGTTGATTGTTGTTAAGCTAGTCAACTAATCACTTAGATGGTTGTTTAATTGTTAAGCTAGTCGACTAATCGTTAAGCCAGTCGACCAATCAATATTATAGCCGACTAATCGTTAAGCTAGTCAACAATATGGTCGACTAATCGTTAAGCTAGTCGACCAATCGACAAGGTAGTTGACTAATCGTTAAGCTCGTCAACCAATCAACAAGATAGTCGACTAACCGTTAAGCTCATCGACCAATCGGCAAGATAGTCAACTTATCATTAAGATAGTCAACCAATCGACAAGATAGTCGACTTATCATTAAGATAGTCAACCAATCGACAAGATAGTCGACTTATCATTAAGATAGTCAACCAATCGACAAGATAGTCGACTTATCATTAAGATAGTCAACCAATCGACAAGATAGTCGACTAATCGTTAAGCTAGCTGATGAACACACAAGATAGTAGAATAATCATAGAGATAGTCAACTAATCGACAAGATAGGCGACTAATCGTTAAGCTAGTCGACCAATCAACAAGATAGTCGACTAATTGTTAAGCTAGTCGACCAATCGACAAGATGGTCGACTAATAATTAAACTAGTCGACCAATCGACAAGATAGTCAAATAATTGTTAAGCTAACCAACAATTCACAAAATAGACGACTAATCGTTAATCTAGTTAACCAATCAACAAGATAGTCGACAAATTGATAAGCTAGTCGACCAATCGACAAAATAGTCAAATAATCGTTAAGCTACCCGACCAATTGACAAAACAGACGACTAATCGTTAAGCTAGTTAACCACTCAACCAGATAGTCAACTAATCGTTAGGTTAGTCCACTAATCGTTAAGCTAGTCAACCAATCGACAAAGTAGTCGATTAATCGTTAAGCTAGCCAAACAATCAACAAGATCGTCTACTAATTGTTAAGCTAGGCGACCAATCGACAAGATAGTCAACTAACCGTTAAGCTAGTCGACCAATTGACAAGACAGTCGACTAATCGTTAAGTCAGTCGACCAATAGACAAGATGGTCGACTAATCGTTACACTTGTCGACCAATCGTTAAGCTAGTCAATTAATCGTTAAGCTGGTCAACCAATCGACAAGGCAATCGACTAATTGTTAAGTTAGCCAGCCAATCGACAAGATAGTCAATTAATCGTTAAGCTGGTCAACCAATCGACAAGGCAATCGACTAATCGTTAAGTTAGCCAGCCAATTGACAAGATTGTTGACTAATCATTAAGCTAGTCGACCAATCGACAAGATAGTCCACTAATCGTTAAGCTAGTCGACCAATCGACAAGACAGTCGACTAATCGTTAAGTCAGTCGACCAATCGACAAGATAATCAACTAATCGTTAAGTCAGTCGACCAATAGACAAGATGGTCGACTAATCGTTACACTTGTCGACCAATCGTTAAGCTAGTCAATTAATCGTTAAGCTGGTCAACCAATCGACAAGGCAATCGACTAATCGTTAAGTTAGCCAGCCAATCGACAAGATAGTCAATTAATCGTTAAGCTGGTCAACCAATCGACAAGGCAATCGACTAATCGTTAAGTTAGCCAGCCAATTGACAAGATTGTTGACTAATCATTAAGCTAGTCGACCAATCGACAAGATAGTCCACTAATCGTTAAGCTTGTCGACCAATCAACAAGATAGTCCACTAATCATTAAGTCAGTCGACCAATCGACAAGATAGTCAAGTAATTGTTAAGCTAGCCGACCTATCGACAAAATAGTCGACTAATTGTTAAGTTAGCCGACCAATTGACAAGATAGTCGACTAATCGTTAAAATAATCGAACAAATGACACGACAGTCGACTAATCGTTAAGCTAGTCGACCAAATAAAAATGCCAACTACTCATTCATCTAGTAGACCAACTGTTAGTGTAGTTGACTAATCGTTAAGAGAATCGAATCGACCAATCGTTTGGATTAATTACACCATGATGTCATCAGGTGCACACCCCCCCCCTAACAACTAATAAACTACTGAAGGTGAAAGTTGGACCAATCAGAGCGCAGAATGACTGAGGATGTTTGACCAATCAGGCAGCAGGTAACACATCCTGGTGGACACCTCCTACACAACAACATACAACATACAACAACACAAACATACAACAACACAAACAAGCAACAACACGGACACAAACATCACACACCACAGCATGCAAAAACACAAACATTCAACAACACAACGCAAAAATGCGACAACACAACCATCCAACCACACAACATAATCATGCAACAACACAACACAAACGTCCAACAACACAAAATAAACATTTGATAACAAAAACAAAATTCCAACAACAGAACAAAAACATTCAACAACACAACATAATCATGCAGCAACAAAACATAAACATCCAACAACACAACATAAACATTTGACAACACAAAACAAACATCCAGCAGCACAACACAAACATTCAACAACACAGCACAAAAATGCAACTCAATGCAAACATCCAACAACACAACACAAAAATGCAACAACACAAACATCAAAACGCACAACACAAAAATGCAACACAATGCAAACATCCAACAAAACAACACAAAAATGAAACAAAATGCAACCATTTAACAACACACCACAAAAATGCAACACAATGGAAACATTCAACAACACAACACAAAAATGCAACACAATGGAAACATTCAACACCACAACACAAAAATGCAACAACACAAACATCCAACACCACAACACAAAAATGCAACAACACAAACATCCAACCGCACAACACAAAAATGCAACACAATGCAAACATCCAACAAAACAACACAAAAATGCAACACAATGCAACCATCCAACAACACAACACAAAAATGCAACACAATGCAACCATCCAACAACACACCACAAAAATGCAACGCAATGCAAACATCCAACAACACAACACAAAAATGCAACACAATGGAAACATTCAACAACACAACACAAAAATGCAACACAATGCAAACATCCGACAACACAACCATCAAACAACACAAACATCCAACAACATAGCATGCAAAAACACCAAAAACCATCCAACAACACAAAAATGAAACAACACCACACAAACATTCAACACAACACAACGTAAACATCCAACAACGCAACACAATCATCCAAGAACACAGCATGCAAAAACACAAACATCCAACAACACAACACAAAGATGCAACAACACTAACATCCAACGACACAACACAAAAATGCAACACAATGAAACCATCTAACAACACAAACATCCAAAAACACAGCATGCAATAACACCAAAAACCATCCAACAACACAAAAATTAAACAACACAAACATCCAACAACATAAATATGACAAACATGAAACAACACAACACAAACATCCAATAACACAACAAAAACATCCAACAACACAATGCAAATATTCATCAACATAAATATGACAAATATTAAACAGCACAGATATCCAACAACACAACCATCCAACAACATAAATATGACAAACATGGAACAACACAACACAAACATCCAACAACATAAATATGACAAACATGAAGCAACACAACACAAACATCCAATAACACAACACAAACATCCAACAACATAAATATGACAAACATGAAGCAACGCAACACAAACATCCAATAACACAACACAAACATCCAACAACATAAATATGACAAACATGAAACAACACAACACAAACATCCAACAACACAACAAAAACATCCAACAACACAATGCAAATATTCATCAACATAAATATGACAAATATTAAACATCACAAATATCCAACAACACAACAACATAAATATTACAAACATGGAACAACACAACACAAACATCCAATAACACAACACAAACATCCAACAACATAAATATGACAAACATGAAACAACACAACACAAACATCCAACAACACAACAAAAACATCCAACAACACAACCATCCAACAACATAAATATGACAAACATGAAACAACACAACACAAACATCCAATAACACAACAAAAACATCCAACAACACAATGCAAATATTCATCAACATAAATATGACAAATATTAAACAGCACAGATATCCAACAACACAACCATCCAACAACATAAATATGACAAACATGGAACAACACAACACAAACATCCAACAACATAAATATGACAAACATGAAGCAACACAACACAAACATCCAATAACACAACACAAACATCCAACAACATAAATATGACAAACATGAAACAACACAACACAAACATCCAACAACACAACAAAAACATCCAACAACACAATGCAAATATTCATCAACATAAATATGACAAATATTAAACATCACAAATATCCAACAACACAACAACATAAATATGACAAACATGGAACAACACAACACAAACATCCAATAACACAACACAAACATCCAACAACATAAATATGACAAACATGAAACAACACAACACAAACATTCAACAACACAACAAAAACATCCAACAACACAACCATCCAACAACATAAATATGACAAACATGGAACAACACAACACAAACATCCAATAACACAACACAAACATCCAACAACATAAATATGACAAACATGAAACAACACAACACAAACATCCAATAACACAACAAAAACATCCAACAACACAATGCAAATATTCATCAACATAAATATGACAAATATTAAACATCACAAATATCCAACAACACAACCATCCAACAACATAAATATGACAAACATGGAACAACACAAACATCCAACAACATAAACATGACAAACATGAAACAACGCAACACAAACATCCAATAACACAACACAAACATCCAACAACATAAATATGACAAACATGAAACAACACAACACAAACATCCAATAACACAATACAAACATCCAACAACATAAACATGACAAACATGAAACAACACAACACAAACATCCAATAACACAACACAACCATCCAACAACATAAATATGACAAACATGAAACAACACAACACAAACATCCAATAACACAACAAAAACATCCAACAACATAAACATGACAAACATGAAACAACACATAACAAACATCCAATAACACAACACAACCATCCAACAACATAAATATGACAAACATGAAACAACACAACACAACCATCCAACAACATAAATATGACAAACATAAAACAACACAACACAAACATCCAATAACACAACAAAAACATCCAACAACATAAATATGACAAACATAAAACAACACAACAACCAGTGTGTACTTTGAATGGTCTGACAGCAAAAATCACTAACACAACAGGAAGTACTGACACTCAGATACTACACACATGTAGTACACAGTGAACATAAACTATGAGTACACACATGTAGTACACAGTGTACATAAACTATAAGTACACACATGTAGTACACAGTGTACATAAACTATGAGTACACACATGTAGTACACAGTGTACATAAACTATGAGTACACACATGTAGTACACAGTGTACATAAACTATGAGTACACACATGTAGTACACAGTGTACATAAACTATGAGTACATACATGTAGTACACAGTGTAATTATTGAAGTATTCCATTTGAGACGTGTCAGCAACAAGTATCACATTAGTAATAATAATTATAATGATAATAACAACGATAATAATAATAATTATAATAATAAAATAATAACAACAACAACAATAATAACAATAATAATAAAAGCAATAAAAAACAACAGCAACGTTAATAACAATAATAATGATAATAATAATAAAACTCAATAAATCATGTGTAAACATTTATTTCTAAATATTGCGGCTGAAATAAAAATGTGAAAAAAATCCTACATTATGTAATAATACAAATATCAATAATCAATAAATCAATAATCCATCAACCAATAATCAATCAATCAATAAAAGTGCAGCAACAATCAGTCAAGTCACGTGACCTCTACTCATGGGCGCATTCACGTGCCCGCGCACTCCAAACTTGACACACACACACACACACACACACACGCACGCGCGCACGCGACTCTCGCTCATCCCCGCCTGCAGCAATGTGCAAAAGGCTCGCGCGCGCGCACACGCACGACACAGTCACATGCACGCGCCCCCCTAATCAAGGGACGACGACCGGCGCCGCGCGCGTTACCGTTCTCTGCGCGCGTGCTCGTGCTGGATGCTGGGCTTGGTGGGCGCCATCTTCCTCTCTCTCTCTCTCTCTCTCTCTGCAGTCGTTGGCGTCCTCACGCCGTGTCCGCGTCTCCGGCGCCGCGGCGGCGGTGACAGCAATGCGTCATGTCGTTAAGACAAAGCCATGTCCGTGCGCGCGGGCGGGCGTGCGCGAGCCTGGTCGTCCCTCAGCAGCCGCGGCGGCGGCGCGGTCAGCGGCATGCCGCGCAGCCTCTTGCGTCCAGCGTGCGGCGCCGCCTCCTCCTCCGAGTTGAGCCGCGTGAAGGCGCAGCGGAAACGGCGGACATCCAGGCCAGCGCCGCGCACTACACGCCGGCGGCGGAGCGTCTCTGGGCGGCCAGACGACGAGCGGCGTGTCCCCCCCTCCTCCGGCGGCAGGCGCGTCCCGCGTCTTCTTTTCGCTCTCTCTCTCTCTCTCTCTCTCACTCTCTCTCTCCCGCCCGGCGCGCCAAAACACGTTGATCGTCGTGCGTGTGCGCGCGTCCGACAGTGAACGCGCGCGCGTGAGTGTGTTTATTTAATTTCCCCCCCGGTCGCGTCTTACAGGTTGCATCCAATTCCAGGGGGGGGGGGGTGCTCTTAAATCACGCGCACACGCGCGCGCATCCAACTTTTTACGCCGCGTCACGTGTTGAATGTTCCGGAGACGTCAAGGTGTGACGTCACGACAGCAGAGAAAGATGATTTACGGGAAGTGTGCCGGAATGTTGTTGGCTCCGCCCCTTTTGCGCCAATGACCTGTCAAGGTCAATGCAGGGTACTGGTGCACACATCAAAGGGAGGGGGGGGGGGGGCTATGGCGGGAAAACAGTGCTCTTCAAAGAAAGGACTGGACTCTGATCACCTGACAGCGTCGTCCACTGTAGTGGACGTGTCTGAGTCAACACGTGTCCACTGTAGTGGACGTGTCTGAGTCAACACGTGTCCACTGTAGTGGACGTGTCTGAGTCAACACGTGTCCACTGTAGTGGACGTGTCTGAGTCAACACGTGTCCACTGTAGTGGACGTGTCTGAGTCAACACGTGTCCACTGTAGTGGACGTGTCTGAGTCAACACGTGTCCACTGTAGTGGACGTGTCCGAGTCAACACGTGTCCACTGTAGTGGACGTGTCCGAGTCAACACGTGTCCACTGTAGTGGACGTGTCCGAGTCAACACGTGTCCACTGTAGTGGACGTGTCCGAGTCAACACGTGTCCACTGTAGTGGACGTGTCCGAGTCAACACGTGTCCACTGTAGTGGACGTGTCCGAGTCAACACGTGTCCACTGTAGTGGACGTGTCCGAGTCAACACGTGTCCACTGTAGTGGACGTGTCCGAGTCAACACGTGTCCACTGTAGTGGACGTGTCCGAGTCAACACGTGTCCACTGTAGTGGACGTGTCCGAGTCAACACGTGTCCACTGTAGTGGACGTGTCCGAGTCAACACGTGTCCACTGTAGTGGACGTGTCCGAGTCAACACGTGTCCACTGTAGTGGACGTGTCCGAGTCAACACGTGTCCACTGTAGTGGACGTGTCCGAGTCAACACGTGTCCACTGTAGTGGACGTGTCCGAGTCAACACGTGTCCACTGTAGTGGACGTGTCCGAGTCAACACGTGTCCACTGTAGTGGACGTGTCCGAGTCAACACGTGTCCACTGTAGTGGACGTGTATGAGTCAACACGTGTCCACTGTAGTGGACGTGTCCGAGTCAACACGTGTCCACTGTAGTGGACGTGTCTGAGTCAGCACGTGTCCACTGTAGTGGACGTGTCTGAGTCAACACGTGTCCACTGTAGTGGACGTGTCTGAGTCAACACGTGTCCACTGTAGTGGACGTGTCTGAGTCAACACGTGTCCACTGTAGTGGACGTGTCCGAGTCAACACGTGTCCACTGTAGTGGACGTGTCCGAGTCAACACGTGTCCACTGTAGTGGACGTGTCCGAGTCAACACGTGTCCACTGTAGTGGACGTGTCCGAGTCAACACGTGTCCACTGTAGTGGACGTGTCCGAGTCAACACGTGTCCACTGTAGTGGACGTGTATGAGTCAACACGTGTCCACTGTAGTGGACGTGTCTGAGTCAACACGTGTCCACTGTAGTGGACGTGTCTGAGTCAGCACGTGTCCACTGTAGTGGACGTGTCTGAGTCAACACGTGTCCACTGTAGTGGACGTGTCTGAGTCAACACGTGTCCACTGTAGTGGACGTGTCTGAGTCAACACGTGTCCACTGTAGTGGACGTGTCTGAGTCAACACGTGTCCACTGTAGTGGACGTGTCCGAGTCAACACGTGTCCACTGTAGTGGACGTGTCCGAGTCAACACGTGTCCACTGTAGTGGACGTGTCCGAGTCAACACGTGTCCACTGTAGTGGACGTGTCCGAGTCAACACGTGTCCACTGTAGTGGACGTGTCCGAGTCAACACGTGTCCACTGTAGTGGACGTGTCCGAGTCAACACGTGTCCACTGTAGTGGACGTGTCCGAGTCAACACGTGTCCACTGTAGTGGACGTGTCCGAGTCAACACGTGTCCACTGTAGTGGACGTGTCCGAGTCAACACGTGTCCACTGTAGTGGACGTGTCCGAGTCAACACGTGTCCACTGTAGTGGACGTGTATGAGTCAACACGTGTCCACTGTAGTGGACGTGTCTGAGTCAACACGTGTCCACTGTAGTGGACGTGTCTGAGTCAGCACGTGTCCACTGTAGTGGACGTGTCTGAGTCAACACGTGTCCACTGTAGTGGACGTGTCTGAGTCAACACGTGTCCACTGTAGTGGACGTGTCTGAGTCAACACGTGTCCACTGTAGTGGACGTGTCTGAGTCAACACGTGTCCACTGTAGTGGACGTGTCTGAGTCAACACGTGTCCACTGTAGTGGACGTGTCCGAGTCATCACGTGTCCACTGTAGTGGACGTGTCCGAGTCAACACGTGTCCACTGTAGTGGACGTGTCCGAGTCAACACGTGTCCACTGTAGTGGACGTGTCCGAGTCAACACGTGTCCACTGTAGTGGACGTGTCCGAGTCAACACGTGTCCACTGTAGTGGACGTGTCCGAGTCAACACGTGTCCACTGTAGTGGACGTGTATGAGTCAACACGTGTCCACTGTAGTGGACGTGTCTGAGTCAGCACGTGTCCACTGTAGTGGACGTGTCTGAGTCAGCACGTGTCCACTGTAGTGGACGTGTCTGAGTCAGCACGTGTCCACTGTAGTGGACGTGTCTGAGTCAACACGTGTCCACTGTAGTGGACGTGTCTGAGTCAACACATGTCCACTGTAGTGGACGTGTCTGAGTCAACACATGTCCACTGTAGTGGACGTGTCTGTCTGAGTCAACACATGTCCACTGTAGTGGACGTGTCTGAGTCAACACATGTCCACTGTAGTGGACGTGTCTGAGTCAACACATGTCCACTGTAGTGGACGTGTCTGAGTCAACACATGTCCACTGTAGTGGACGTGTCTGTCTGAGTCAACACATGTCCACTGTAGTGGACATGTTGGAGTCAACAAAAGTCCACTGTAGTTGACGTGTCTGTCTGAGTCAACACATGTCCACTGTAGTGGACATGTTGGAGTCAACAAAAGTCCACTGTAGTTGACGTGTCTGTCTGAGTCAACACATGTCCACTGTAGTTGACGTGTCTGTCTGAGTCAACACATGTCCACTGTAGTGGACATGTTGGAGTCAACAAAAGTCTACTGTAGTTGACGTGTCTGTCTGAGTCAACACATGTCCACTGTAGTTGACGTGTCTGTCTGAGTCAACACATGTCCACTGTAGTGGACATGTTGGAGTCAACAAAAGTCTACTGTAGTTGACGTGTCTGTCTGAGTCAACACATGTCCACTGTAGTGGACGTGTCTGTCTGAGTCAACACATGTCCACTGTAGTGGACATGTTGGAGTCAACAAAAGTCCACTGTAGTTGACGTGTCTGTCTGAGTCAACACATGTCCACTGTAGTGGACGTGTCCGAGTCAACACATGTCCACTGTAGTGGACATGTTGGAGTCAACAAAAGTCCACTGTAGTTGACGTGTCTGTCTGAGTCAACACATGTCCACTGTAGTGGACATGTTGGAGTCAACAAAAGTCCACTGTAGTTGACGTGTCTGTCTGAGTCAACACATGTCCACTGTAGTGGACATGTTGGAGTCAACAAAAGTCTACTGTAGTTGACGTGTCTGTCTGAGTCAACACATGTCCACTGTAGTTGACGTGTCTGTCTGAGTCAACACATGTCCACTGTAGTGGACATGTTGGAGTCAACAAAAGTCCACTGTAGTTGACGTGTCTGTCTGAGTCAACACATGTCCACTGTAGTGGACATGTTGGAGTCAACAAAAGTCCACTGTAGTTGACGTGTCTGTCTGAGTCAACACATGTCCACTGTAGTGGACATGTTGGAGTCAACAAAAGTCCACTGTAGTTGACGTGTCTGTCTGAGTCAACACATGTCCACTGTAGTGGACATGTTGGAGTCAACAAAAGTCTACTGTAGTTGACGTGTCTGTCTGAGTCAACACATGTCCACTGTAGTGGACGTGTCCGAGTCAACACATGTCCACTGTAGTGGACATGTTGGAGTCAACAAAAGTCCACTGTAGTTGACGTGTCTGTCTGAGTCAACACATGTCCACTGTAGTGGACATGTTGGAGTCAACAAAAGTCCACTGTAGTTGACGTGTCTGTCTGAGTCAACACATGTCCACTGTAGTGGACATGTTGGAGTCAACAAAAGTCTACTGTAGTTGACGTGTCTGTCTGAGTCAACACATGTCCACTGTAGTTGACGTGTCTGTCTGAGTCAACACATGTCCACTGTAGTGGACATGTTGGAGTCAACAAAAGTCCACTGTAGTTGACGTGTCTGTCTGAGTCAACACATGTCCACTGTAGTGGACATGTTGGAGTCAACAAAAGTCCACTGTAGTTGACGTGTCTGTCTGAGTCAACACATGTCCACTGTAGTTGACGTGTCTGTCTGAGTCAACACATGTCCACTGTAGTGGACATGTTGGAGTCAACAAAAGTCCACTGTAGTTGACGTGTCTGTCTGAGTCAACACATGTCCACTGTAGTGGACATGTTGGAGTCAACAAAAGTCCACTGTAGTTGACGTGTCTGTCTGAGTCAACACATGTCCACTGTAGTGGACATGTTGGAGTCAACAAAAGTCTACTGTAGTTGACGTGTCTGTCTGAGTCAACACATGTCCACTGTAGTGGACGTGTCCGAGTCAACACATGTCCACTGTAGTGGACATGTTGGAGTCAACAAAAGTCCACTGTAGTTGACGTGTCTGTCTGAGTCAACACATGTCCACTGTAGTGGACATGTTGGAGTCAACAAAAGTCCACTGTAGTTGACGTGTCTGTCTGAGTCAACACATGTCCACTGTAGTGGACATGTTGGAGTCAACAAAAGTCTACTGTAGTTGACGTGTCTGTCTGAGTCAACACATGTCCACTGTAGTTGACGTGTCTGTCTGAGTCAACACATGTCCACTGTAGTGGACATGTTGGAGTCAACAAAAGTCCACTGTAGTTGACGTGTCTGTCTGAGTCAACACATGTCCACTGTAGTGGACATGTTGGAGTCAACAAAAGTCCACTGTAGTTGACGTGTCTGTCTGAGTCAACACATGTCCACTGTAGTTGACGTGTCTGTCTGAGTCAACACATGTCCACTGTAGTGGACATGTTGGAGTCAACAAAAGTCCACTGTAGTTGACGTGTCTGTCTGAGTCAACACATGTCCACTGTAGTGGACATGTTGGAGTCAACAAAAGTCCACTGTAGTTGACGTGTCTGTCTGAGTCAACACATGTCCACTGTAGTGGACGTGTCCGAGTCAACACATGTCCACTGTAGTGGACTTTTGTTTTTTTATTTAATGTGGCATTTATTTACCCAAAAGTGTAAAAAAAATTACCAAACACAAGTTGAGTTTCCTGCTATGAGATAGCGACTTGTCCAAAGCGTACCCCGCCTTCCGCCCGATTGTAGCTGAGATAGGCACCAGCGCCCCCCGCGACTCCAAAGGGAATAAGCGGTAGTAAATGGATGGATTGTAGGGAAAAGTGCTATACAAATGTAATTCACAAAAGTCCAGCACAGTGGACTTAGTTACTCTCCTTCACAAACGTATAACTTTAAAGAAATAAAGATGTCCACTGCAGTGGACATGAGTGTCTTTGGTGAGAAAAAGAACAGTTCGAGGGACAATATGTCCACTGTAGTGGACGTTTTAATTTCTTCCTACTTGTATGATTATGAAAACAATTAATATAGGGTTAAAAAACACTAAAGTCCACTGTAGTGGACGTTTTAATTTATTCCTACTTGTACAATTGTGAAGATAATTACTGTAGGGTTAAAAAAAACCTTTGTCCACTGTAGTGGACATTTTAATGTCTTCCTACTTGTACGAATGTGAAAATAATTAATATAGGGTTAAAAAACACTATGTCCACTGTAGTGGACATTTTAATGTCTTCCTACTTGTACGAATGTGAAAATAATTAATATAGGGTTAAAAAACACTATGTCCACTGTAATGGACGTTTTATTTTATTCCTACTTGTATGATTGTGAGGATAATTTAAATAGGGTTAGAAAACAGTAAAAGTCCACTGTAGTGGACGTTTTAATGTCTTCCTAATTGTACGAATGTGAAAATAATTAATATAGGGTTAAAAACACTATGTCCACTGCAGTGGACGTTTTAAAGTCTTCCTACTTGTATGATTGTGAGGATAATTTAAATAGGGTTAAAAAAAACAGTAAAAGTCCACTGTAGTGGACGTTTTAATGTCTTCCTACTTGTACGAATGTGAAAATAATTAATATAGGGTTGAAAAAAAACACTATGTCCACTGTAGTGGACGTTTCAATGTCTTCCTACTTGTACGATTGTGAAGATAATTAATATGAGGTTAAAAAGCACTATGTCCACTGTGGTGGACGTTTTAATGTCTTCCTACTTGTACGATTGTGAAGATAATTTATATAGGGTTAAAAAACAGTAAAGTCCACTGTAGTGGACGTTTTAATTTTTTTCCTACTTGTACGATTGTGAAGATAATTTATATAGGGTTAAAAAACAGTAAAGTCCACTGTAGTGGACGTTTTAATTTCTTCCTACTTGTACAATTGTGAAGATAATTAATATAGGGTAAAAAACCCCCCACTAAAGTCCACTGAAGTGGACGTTTTAATGTGTTCCTACTTGTACGATTGTGAAGATAGTTAATATAGGGTTAAAAACACTATGTCCACTGTAGTGGACATTTTAATTTTCTTCCTACTTGTATGATTGTGAAGATACTTAATATAGGGTTACAAAACACTATGTCCACTGTAGTGGACGTTTCAATTTCTTCCTACTTGTACGATTGTGAAGATAATTAATATAGGGTTAAAAAACAGTCAAGTCCACTGTAGTGGACGTTTCAATTTCTTCCTACTTGTACGATTGTGAAGATAATTAATATAGGGTTAAAAAAAACACTATGTCCACTGTAGTGGACGTTTTATTTTATTCCTACTTGTATGATTGTGAGGATAATTTAAATAGGATTAAAAAAACAGTAAAAGTCCACTGTAGTGGACGTTTTAATGTCTTCCTACTTGTACAAATGTGAAAATAATTAATATAGGGTTAAAAAAAAACACTATGTCCACTGTAGTGGACATTTTAATTTCTTCCTACTTGTACGATTTTGAAGATATTTAATATAGGGTTAAAAAACACTAAAGTCCACTGTAGTGGACGTTTTAATTCATTCCTACTTGTACGATTGTGAAGATAATTAATATAGGGTTAAAAAAAAACACTATGTCCACTGTAGTGGACATTTTAATTTCTTCCTACTTGTACGATTTTGAAGATATTTAATATAGGGTTAAAAAACACTAAAGTCCACTGTAGTGGATGTTTTAATTCATTCCTACTTGTACGATTGTGAAGATAATTAATATAGGGTAAAAAACCCCACTAAAGTCCACTGAAGTGGACGTTTTAATGTCTTCCTACTTGTATGATTGTGAAGATAATTAATAAAAGGTTTAAAAAAAAAGAAAAGTCCACTGTAGTGGACGTTTTAATTCATTCCTACTTGTACGATTGTGAAGATAATTAATATAGGGTAAAAAAAACCACTAAAGTCCACTGAAGTGGACGTTTTAATGTCTTCCTACTTGTATGATTGTGAAGATAATTAATATAGGGTTAATAAACACTATGTCCACTGTAGTGGACGTTTTAAAGTCTTCCTACTTGTATGATTGTGAGGATAATTTAAATAGGGTTAAAAAAAACAGTAAAAGTCAACTGTAGTGGACGTTTTAATGTCTTCCTACTTGTACGAATGTGAAAATAATTAATATAGGGTTGAAAAAAAACACTATGTCCACTGTAGTGGACGTTTCAATGTCTTCCTACTTGTACCATTGTGAAGATAATTAATATGAGGTTAAAAAGCACTATGTCCACTGTGGTGGACATTTTAATGTCTTCCTACTTGTACGATTGTGAAAATAGTTAATATAGTTTTAAAAAACACTATGTCCACTGTAGTGGACGTTTTAATGACTTCCTATTTGTATGATTTTGAAGATAATTAATATGAGGTTAAAAAGCACTATGTCCACTGTGGTGGACATTTTAATGTCTTCCTACTTGTACGATTGTGAAAATAGTTAATATAGTTTTAAAAAACACTATGTCCACTGTAGTGGACGTTTTAATGACTTCCTATTTGTATGATTTTGAAGATAATTAATATGAGGTTAAAAAGCACTATGTCCACTGTGGTGGACATTTTAATGTCTTCCTACTTGTACGATTGTGAAGATAATTAATATAGGGTTAAAAAACAGTAAAGTCCACTGTAGTGGACGTTTTAATTTTCTTCCTACTTGTACCATTGTGAAGATAGTTAATATAGTTTTAAAAAACACTATGTCCACTGTAGTGGACATTTTAATGTCTTCCTACTTGTACAATTGTGAAGATAATTAATATAGGGTTAAAAAAGAATAATGTCCACTGTAGTGGACGTTTCAATTTTCTTCCTACTTGTACGATTGTGAAGATAATTAATAAAGGGTTAAAAAAAACACTAAAGTCCACTGTAGTGGACGTTTTAATTTATTCCTACTTGTATGATTGTAAAGATAATTAATATAGGGTTAAAAAACACTAAAGTCCACTTTAGTGGACGTTTCAATTTCTTCCTACTTGTACGATTGTGAAGATAATTAATATAATTTTAAAAAACACTATGTCCACTGTAGTGGACGTTTTAATGTCTTCCTACTTGTATGATTGTGAGGATAATTTAAATAGGATTAAAAAAACAGTAAAAGTCCACTGTAGTGGACGTTTTAATGTCTTCCTACTTGTACGAATGTGAAAATAATTAATATAGGGTTGAAAAAAAACACTATGTCCACTGTAGTGGACGTTTCAATGTCTTCCTACTTGTACGATTGTGAAGATAATTAATATGAGGTTAAAAAGCACTATGTCCACTGTGGTGGACGTTTTAATGTCTTCCTACTTGTACGATTGTGAAGATAATTTATATAGGGTTAAAAAACAGTAAAGTCCACTGTAGTGGACGTTTTAATTTTTTTCCTACTTGTACGATTGTGAAGATAATTTATATAGGGTTAAAAAACAGTAAAGTCCACTGTAGTGGACGTTTTAATTTCTTCCTACTTGTACAATTGTGAAGATAATTAATATAGGGTAAAAAACCCCCCACTAAAGTCCACTGAAGTGGACGTTTTAATGTGTTCCTACTTGTACGATTGTGAAGATAGTTAATATAGGGTTAAAAACACTATGTCCACTGTAGTGGACATTTTAATTTTCTTCCTACTTGTATGATTGTGAAGATACTTAATATAGGGTTACAAAACACTATGTCCACTGTAGTGGACGTTTCAATTTCTTCCTACTTGTACGATTGTGAAGATAATTAATATAGGGTTAAAAAAAACACTATGTCCACTGTAGTGGACGTTTTATTTTATTCCTACTTGTATGATTGTGAGGATAATTTAAATAGGATTAAAAAAACAGTAAAAGTCCACTGTAGTGGACGTTTTAATGTCTTCCTACTTGTACAAATGTGAAAATAATTAATATAGGGTTAAAAAAAAACACTATGTCCACTGTAGTGGACATTTTAATTTCTTCCTACTTGTACGATTTTGAAGATATTTAATATAGGGTTAAAAAACACTAAAGTCCACTGTAGTGGACGTTTTAATTCATTCCTACTTGTACGATTGTGAAGATAATTAATATAGGGTAAAAAACCCCACTAAAGTCCACTGAAGTGGACGTTTTAATGTCTTCCTACTTGTATGATTGTGAAGATAATTAATAAAAGGTTTAAAAAAAAAGAAAAGTCCACTGTAGTGGACGTTTTAATTCATTCCTACTTGTACGATTGTGAAGATAATTAATATAGGGTAAAAAAAACCACTAAAGTCCACTGAAGTGGACGTTTTAATGTCTTCCTACTTGTATGATTGTGAAGATAATTAATAAAAGGTTAAAAACAGTAAAAGTCCACTGTAGTGGACGTTTTAATGTCTTCCTAATTGTACGAATGTGAAAATAATTAATATAGGGTTGAAAAAAAACACTATGTCCACTGTAGTGGACGTTTCAATGTCTTCCTACTTGTACGATTGTGAAGATAATTAATATAGGGTTAAAAAACACTATGTCCACTGTAGTGGACGTTTTAAAGTCTTCCTACTTGTATGATTGTGAGGATAATTTAAATAGGGTTAAAAAAAACAGTAAAAGTCAACTGTAGTGGACGTTTTAATGTCTTCCTACTTGTACGAATGTGAAAATAATTAATATAGGGTTGAAAAAAAACACTATGTCCACTGTAGTGGACGTTTCAATGTCTTCCTACTTGTACCATTGTGAAGATAATTAATATGAGGTTAAAAAGCACTATGTCCACTGTGGTGGACATTTTAATGTCTTCCTACTTGTACGATTGTGAAAATAGTTAATATAGTTTTAAAAAACACTATGTCCACTGTAGTGGACGTTTTAATGACTTCCTATTTGTATGATTTTGAAGATAATTAATATGAGGTTAAAAAGCACTATGTCCACTGTGGTGGACATTTTAATGTCTTCCTACTTGTACGATTGTGAAAATAGTTAATATAGTTTTAAAAAACACTATGTCCACTGTAGTGGACGTTTTAATGACTTCCTATTTGTATGATTTTGAAGATAATTAATATGAGGTTAAAAAGCACTATGTCCACTGTGGTGGACATTTTAATGTCTTCCTACTTGTACGATTGTGAAGATAATTAATATAGGGTTAAAAAACAGTAAAGTCCACTGTAGTGGACGTTTTAATTTTCTTCCTACTTGTACCATTGTGAAGATAGTTAATATAGTTTTAAAAAACACTATGTCCACTGTAGTGGACATTTTAATGTCTTCCTACTTGTACAATTGTGAAGATAATTAATATAGGGTTAAAAAAGAATAATGTCCACTGTAGTGGACGTTTCAATTTTCTTCCTACTTGTACGATTGTGAAGATAATTAATAAAGGGTTAAAAAAAACACTAAAGTCCACTGTAGTGGACGTTTTAATTTATTCCTACTTGTATGATTGTAAAGATAATTAATATAGGGTTAAAAAACACTAAAGTCCACTTTAGTGGACGTTTCAATTTCTTCCTACTTGTACGATTGTGAAGATAATTAATATAATTTTAAAAAACACTATGTCCACTGTAGTGGACGTTTTAATGTCTTCCTACTTGTATGATTGTGAGGATAATTTAAATAGGATTAAAAAAACAGTAAAAGTCCACTGTAGTGGACCTTTTAATGTCTTCCTACTTGTACAAATGTGAAAATAATTAATAAAAGGTTAAAAAAAAAGAAAAGTCCACTGTAGTGGACGTTTTCATTTCTTCCTTCTTGTACGATTGTGAAGATTATTAATATAGGGTTAGAAAACACTAAAGTCCACTGTAGTGGACATTTTAATGACTTCCTATTTGTACGATACTGGTTGTTCGGTTACGCCCATCCAATAAAGACCTATATTCCTGCTGAGATCACTGAGTCCAAACCAGGGGTTGGCCAAACTTTTTGACTTGGGGGCTGCATTGGGCTAAAAAAAAATTGGCATTTACAGTAACAGTATACGTGTCTCAGGGTGCGTGCGTGTTGCGGATAGTTTGTCTAAAGTGTCAACGGCGACAGACAAAACGAGCGTGGGAGAGTGGCCGTGTGCAATCCGAGGGTCCCTGGTTCAATTCCCACCAAGTACCAACCTCGTCACGTCCGTTGTGTCCTGAGCAAGACACTTCCCTCTTGCTCCTGATGGGTGCTGGTTAGGGCCTTGCATGGCAGCTCCCTCCATCAGTGTGTGAATGTGTGTGTGAATGGGTAAATGTGGAAGTAGTGTCAAAGCGCTTTGAGTACCTTGAAGGTAGAAAAGCGCTATACAAGTACAACCCATTTATCATTTATTTATTTATAATTAATATAGGGTTAAAAAACACTATGTCCACTGTAGTGGACGTTGCTTCTCAAGGGGGTTCCCAGCTGTGTGCTGGGGGGGGGGGGGGGGGGGGGTAAGTCATCAAAACTGTATAGCTGGCAGTCTATGCCCAGGTCGGGGGGGGGGGGGGGGGGGGGGTCTCTGAGGGCCCTCAGGGGTCTCTGACAGGATGACGACGACGGGTAAAAGACGGCCATGTTTAAATCAAGATGGAGGACGGGTGACGCGCAGGTTGTACCCGAGTGTGTGTGTGTGTGTGTGTCTGTGTGTGTGTGTGTGTGTGTCTGTGTGTGTGTGTGGGGGGGGGGACCCCGCAGCTTGTGATGATTAGAGAAAAAAAACAAGCCTGCTGAGCGGACAAGGAAGCAATTATTCACCCTGAGAGTGAAGGAGACAAGGAAGCAAGGAAAGGAAGCAAACACCTGCTAAATTCCAACAAAATCACTTTTCAACTTTTAACTTGTTTTTGTTGGATTTTCATAAAAATCACCTTCGAACTTTGACGTGTTTTTATTTTATTTTGTTGAATTCTCACATCAGCTTTGACCTTCAGACCTTTTTGTATTTTATTTTGTGGAATTCTGGCACAAAGATCACCATTTAAGTTGAAAACATTTTTTTTCTTTTTTCGAATTCCTGCAAAATCAGCTTTGAACTTTAAACTTTAAGGTATTTTATTTTTGTTGAATTTCCACAAAATCCCCATTGAACTTTACAACCTTTTTTTTTGTATTTTGTTGAATTTTCCTAAAATTACCTTTGACCTTAAACCTTTTGGTATTTTATTTGGTTGAATTCTCGCAAAATCACCTTTGACCTTTAAAACATTTTTTAATTTTATTTTGTTGAATTCCTGCAAAATCAGCTTTCAACTTTAAACTTTCCATTATTTTATTTTGTTGAATTCCCAGAAAATCACCTTTGACCTTTACACCTGTTTGGTATTTTATTTTGTTGAATTCCCCAAAAAAATCCCATTTGACATTATAACTTTCTGTTATTTTATTTTGTTGAATTCCCTCAAATCACCTTTGACCTTTACACCTGTTGGTATTTTATTTTGTTGAATTCCGACATAATCCTCTTTGACTTTTAAACTTGTTTTCATTTTATTTTGTTGAATTCCCTCAAATCACCTTCGACCTTTACACCTGTTGGCATTTTATTTTGTTGAATTCCGACATAATCCTCTTTGACTTTTAAACTTGTTTTCATTTTATTTTGTTGAATTCCCACAAAATCACCTTCGACCTTTAAATATTTCTGCATTTTATTTTGTTGAATTTTCACAAAAGCCACCTTTGACCTTTACACCTTTTGGTATTTTATTTTGTTAAACTCCCACAAAACCCCCTTTGACTTTTAACCTTGTTTTGCAAAATAATTATTTGCCAAATAACGGATACTATTTATGGGGCCAACTACTTCCGGCCGCACGCGGCGTGACAGGATGTGGAAATGTTGAAGAAATGTGGCCAAAAAGTGTTGTTGACTTTTGACTTCCGCCCGCAGCCACAGGTGCTTCCTACCTTTGCTGGTAGCCCGGAAGTCCCTGCACGCTCTGCGGGGGTCCGTTGGTGACCCCCGGTGCTGGCATCCGGCAGCCCGGGGCAGAGGACACCATCCCCCCGCCGCCGCCGCCGCCGCCGCCTCCTCCTCCTCCGGCGGCCGTCACCTGGACGCTGAAGTCCGGGAAGATCCTGATCATGTCCCCGCTGCTGCTCCGCGCGGTCCTCGGAATGAGCGCCGGTGGTCTGGAAGCTTCTTTGCCGCGTCTTCAAGCTTCCGCCCGGACCATGTTGCCGCGCCGGGAGCAGAGAAGCACACTGGCCGCCTCAGCGGACACTTTTTGTGGGGGCGCGCGCGGTCATGTTGCCGCACGTTGCCGTCTCCTTCCCGGCGAGCGCCGTTCTTCGTCCGCGGGAAGCGTCCACGCGCGTCCGGTCATGCTCCGCCGGGGTGCGCGCGTGTGTGCGCGCCTGTGGAGGAATGTCGGGGAGCGTCGCGCGGCGTGCGCGTGCGTGCGCGCGACCGAGCTAAAGAGAGAGAGAGAGCGATGACGTGTGTGTGCGCGTGTGCACGTGTGAGTCGAAGGAGGAAGTACCCGTGGTCACGTGATGTCAGTCAGGTGATGACAGGTCGCCCTTAATTGGAGTGAAATGTGTCACTAATTAAAGTCTGATTGCTCTCCAAAAGGGACAAGCGGTAGCAAAAATGGATGGATTGTCTTTTTTTTTTAATAGTTGGAGCGTACGTAGTTTAATTAGACTTAGTACTGTAGTCTTGGTACTTAGACCTCAATTAGACTTTGTACTGTAGTCTTGGTACTTAGACCTCGATTAGACTTTGTACTGTAGTCTTGGTTCTTAGACCACATTTAGACTTTGTACTGTAGTCTTGGTACTTAGACCTCAATTAGACTTAGTACTGTAGTCTTGGTACTTAGACCTTGATTAGATTTAGTACTGTAGTCTTGGTACTTAGACCTCGATTAGACTTAGTACTGTAGTCTTGGTACTTAGACCTCAATTAGACTTAGTACTGTAGTCTTGGTACTTAGACCTCAATTAGACTTAGTACTGTAGTCTTGGTACTTAGACCTCAATTAGACTTAGTACTGTAGTCTTGGTTCTTAGACCTCAATTAGACTTAGTACTGTAGTCTTGGTTCTTAGACCTCAATTAGACTTAGTACTGTAGTCTTGGTACTTAGACCTCAATTAGACTTAGTACTGTAGTCTTGGTTCTTAGACCTCAATTAGACTTAGTACTGTAGTCTTGGTACTTAGACCTCAATTAGACTTTGTACTGTAGTCTTGGTACTTAGACCTCAATTAGACTTAGTACTGTAGTCTTGGTTCTTAGACCTCAATTAGACTTAGTACTGTAGTCTTGGTACTTAGACCTCAATTAGACTTAGTACTGTAGTCTTGGTACTTAGACCTTGATTAGATTTAGTACTGTAGTCTTGGTACTTAGACCTCGATTAGACTTAGTACTGTAGTCTTGGTACTTAGACCTCAATTAGACTTAGTACTGTAGTCTTGGTTCTTAGACCTCAATTAGACTTAGTACTGTAGTCTTGGTACTTAGACCTCAATTAGACTTAGTACTGTAGTCTTGGTACTTAGACCTTGATTAGATTTAGTACTGTAGTCTTGGTACTTAGACCTCGATTAGACTTAGTACTGTAGTCTTGGTACTTAGACCTCAATTAGACTTTGTACTGTAGTCTTGGTACCTAGACCACATTTAGATTTAGTCCTGTAGTCTTGGTACTTAGTTGTCATTTAGACTTTGATTTACTTGGAAAATGTGGACTTTAGGTTTAAAAATATTTTAAAAGTGCGACAAAAAATATATAAAAAAATCTATATTTAAAAAAATGTATTTAAAAAAAATATATAATTATTTATGTATTATTATTATTAATATTTGTCCTTTATCTGTCAACAGCAGTGTGATTAAGGGAGTCCTGTAAAAAAAAAAATCTTTTGAGGAGCACAAACTGAACCACCATGGGGGCCAAAGAAAGTTGTGAGTGCCAGCAGTGTGATCAAGAAGGTGAGATTTCAGTCCAGAACTTGCCATGAAGGACAAAACTTGTTCTAATTGCCATTTTTGACTATTTTTAGTCATGAAATATTTGAATTTTGACAATGTAAAACTTTTTAAATTGAAAAACTTTCCATTTTTAAATTTTGTACATTTTTTACATCTGTCATTGTTTATTTTATCTCACTATATATATATATATATATATATATATTGAAGGATGTTTTTTACTGTAAACTGCTTTTATTGTGGCGGTCCACATGTTGGTGTGGACGTCCACAATTACGGAGCACTTGAAGGCAACACGTGCACACTCCTGAGGTCAAAGCCTCGACGGCGACGACGATGGCGAGGAGCCACACGTCCATCGCCAAGTGGCTCCCCTGGCGGCGTGGCGTGATGGATGGGGGCGGTCCCGCCGGCGCCCGGCCAGGGTCAGAGGTCGGCGAGACGTACGGGCCTCCCTCCCTCCACGCCGCGCTAATGGGAGCTGAAGTATTAGCGCTAAATGCCTCGGCAGACGTGATGAATGAACTGTTGGCGGCAATTACGCGGCTGAAGTTTACACACACGCACACACACACACACACACACACACACACACACACACACACACACACACACACACACACACACACACACACAGTTATCTCAGCCGCACACCTCCATATGCAAATGATTGATCATAGACATCAACTTATGTCTTTGTCTCTGTCCACACACACACACACACACACACACACACACACACACACACACACACACACACACACACACACTCATAGGGATGATTGATGGCGGGCGCCAGCGTCGCGGTCGGACGCCATCATCATCATCTCTTTTATTTTGGGGGCCTTTCGGACGCTTTGTGGCCTCTTGCCGTCTTTTATCAAATGGCTTTTTAAATATCTTTTGATGGCTGCTGGGAAAACTCAATCACTCTAAAACACACACACACACACACACACTTACATACACACACACACACTTACATACACACACACACACACACTTACATACACACACACACCCACTTATATACACACACACACACCCACTTACATACACACACACACCCACTTACATACACACACACACACATTCACACACACACACACACACATACATACACACACACACACTTACATACACACACACACACTTACATACACACACACACACACACAACTTACATACACACACACACACACACACTTACATACACACACACACACACACTTACATACACACACACCCACTTATATACACACACACACACACCCACTTACATACACACACACACACACAACTTACATAAACACACACACACACATTCACACACACACACACATACATACACACACACACACACACACACTTACATACACACACACACACACTTACATACACACACACACACACATACACACACACACCCACTTACATACACACACACACACTTACATTCACACACACACACACTTACATACACACACCCACCCACAACTTACATACACACACACACACACACACACACACACACACACTTACATACACACACACACACACACTTACATACACACACACACACAACTTACATACACACACACACACTTACATTCACACACACACACACACTTACATACACACACACACTTACACACACACACTCCTAATGACAGCCGTGGCGGTGCGTTCAGGGACCATGGCCTCACCAGTACAGACAGTCATTAAACCGTGCGTTGGTAGACCACCACAACGTACACAACCGTCATGGCTCGGTTGGTAGAGCGGCCGTGCCAGCAACTTGAGGGTTGCAGGTTCGATTCCCGCTTCCGCCATCCTAGTCACTGCCGTTGTGTCCTTGGGCAAGACACTTTACCCACCTGCTCCCAGTGCCACCCACACTGCTTTAAATGTAACTTAGATATTGGCTTTCACTATGTAAAGGGCTTTGAGTCACTAGAGAAAAAGCGCTATATAAATATAATTCACTTCACAAATATGTCCTACTGCGACCTTTAATTTGGCCCGCCACAACATTTAAAAAGGCCCGCCATGGCATTTATTGTCCCACCACAACATTTTATTGGCCCCCGCGACATTTGTTATGTCCCGCCACAGCATTTTTTATTGGCCAACAACCATTTTATTGGCCCACCACAACATTTAAAGTGGGCCGCCAAGACATTTAACGTGCCTGCCACAAAATTTAAATGTCCCACCACCTTTAACATTTAATGTGGCTCGCCACATTTAAGGTGGCCTGCCACAGCATTTAAATGGCCCGCCAATACACTTTTTTATTGGCCCCCCACAACATTTAAAGAGGCCCGCCACAGCATTTTTTATTGGCCCCCCCTAAGACATTTAAAGTGGGCCGCCAAGACATTTAAGGTCCCTGCCACTAAATTTAAATGTCCTACCACATTTAACATTTAAAGTGGCTCGCCACAACATTTAAATTGGCCCGCCACAGCATTTAAATGGCCCGCCAATACACTTTTTTATTGGCCCACCTCAAACAAATTTTATTGGCCCCCCACAACATTTAAAGAGGCCCGCCACGACATTTAACGAGGCCCGCCACAGCATTTTTTATTGGCCCCCCTAAGACATTTAAAGTGGGCCGCCAAGACATTTAAGGTGCCTGCCACAAAATTTAAATGTCCTACCACCTTTAACATTTAATGTGGCTCGCCACATTTAAAGGTGGCCCGCCACAGCATTTAAATGGCCCGCCAATACACTTTTTTATTGGCCCACCACAAACAAATTTTATTGGCCCCCCTACAACATTTTAAGTGGCCCGCCACAACATTTAAAGAGGCCCGCCACAGCATTTCTTATTGGCCCACCACAACATTTAAAGTGGGCCGCCAAGACATTTAACGTGCCTACCACAACATGTAAATGTCCCTCCACAGTTAACATTTAAAGTGGCTCACCACAACATTTATTTATTGGCCCCCCACAAACAAATTTTATTGGACCCCCATGACATTTAAAGTGGCCCACCACCCCATTTAAATGGCCCGCCACAACATTTAAATTGACCTGCCACAGCATTTATGTCCCTTTACAACATTTTTTATTGGCCACCTACGACATTTAAAACGGCCGCCAAGACATTTAACGTGCCTGCCACGATATTTAAATGTCCCACCACTTCTAATATTTAAAGTGGCTCGCCACAACATTTAAGGTGGCTGTCCACAACATTTGTTATTGGCCCGCTACGCCTTTTTTTTATTGGCCCCCCACGACATTTAATCTGGCCTGCCACAGCATTTAAATGGCCCGTCACTACATTTTTTATTGGGCCACCACAAACAAATTTTATTGGCCCTTCACGACATTTAAAGCGTGCCACGAAGACATTTAACGAGCCTGCCACAAAATTTAAATGTCCCACCACCTTTAACATTTAAAGTGGCTCGGCACAACATTTAGATTGGCCGGCCACAACATTCGTTATTTGCCCGCTACGACATTTTATTTATTGGCCCCCCACAACTTTTAAACTCGCCTGCCACAGCATTTAAATGGCCCGTCACTACATTTTTTAATTGGCCCACCACAAACAAATTTTATTGGCCCCCCACAACATTTAAATTGGCCTGCCACCCCATTTAAATGGCCCGCCACAACATTTTTATTGGCCCGCCATCGCATTTGTTATATCCTGCCACAACATTTTTTTATTGGCCCCCCACGACATTTAAAATGGCCCGCAATGACATTTAACTTGGGCCGCCGCAGCATTTCATAAATCCCGCCACAACATTTTTCACTGGCCCACCACATTTTTTTATTGGCCCCCCACGACATTAAAAGTGGCCTGCCACCCGATTTAAATGGCCCGCCGCAACATTTAATTCGGCCCGCCCCAGCAGTTATTTTGTCCCGCCACAACATTTGTTATTGGTACGCCAAATTATTTTTATTGGACCCCCACGATATTTTTATTGGCCCCCCACGACATTTTTAAATTGGCCCGCCACAGCATTTAAATGGCCTGCCACAAAAAAATGTTGATAGTGCACTGCTTCCCCTTCCTGAAGCGGCGGATGGTGGTCCAGAATCGCTTCGAAACTATCCGGAAGTCGTTTTCCATGGCTTTCCTGAACTCCTCCTATGTCCGAGTTTTTGCCTCCACAACCACTGAAGCCGCACATCGCTTGGCCTGTCGGTACCTGTCCACTGCCTCCGGAGTCCCACGAGCCAAAACAACCCGATAGGACTCTCTCTTCAACTTGTTGGCAGCCCTCACCGCCGGTGTCCACCAGCGGGTTCTGGGATTACCGCCACAACAGGCACCAACTACCTTGCGGCCACAGCTCCAATCAACCGCCTCGACAATAGAAGTGCGGAACATGGTCCACTCGGACTCAATGTCCAGCACCTCCCTCGTGACATGTTCAAAGTTCTTCCGGAGGTGGGAATTGAAACTCTCTCTGACAGGAGACTCTGCCAGACGTTCCCAGCAGACCCTCACAATGCGTTTGGGCCTGCCAGGTCTGTCCGGCATCCTCCCCCACCATCGCAGCCAACTCACCACCAGGTGGTGATCGCTAGAAAGCTCCGCCCCTCTCTTCACCCGAGTGTCCAAAGCATGAGGCAGCAAATCCGATGACACAACTACAAAGTCAATCGTGGGTCCTGGTGCCAAGTGCACATATGGAAACCCTTATGTTTGAACACGGTGTTCGTTATGGACAATCTGTGACCAACACAAAAGTCCATCCATCTATCCATCCATTTTCTACCGCTTATTCCCTTTCGGGGTCGCGGGGGGACGCTGGCGCCTATCTCAGCTACAATCGGGCAGAAGGCGGGGTACACCCTGGACAAGTCGCCACCTCATCACAGGGCCAACACAGATAGACAGACAACATTCACACACTAGGGACCATTTAGTGTTACCAATCAACCTATCCCCAGGTGCATGTCTTTGGAAGTGGGAGGAAGCCGGAGTACCCGGAGGGAACCCACGCATTCACGGGGAGAACATGCAAACTCCACACAGAAAGATCCCGAGCCTGGATTTGAACCCAGGACTGCAGGACCTTTGTATTGTGAGGCAGACGCACTAACCCCTCTGCCACCGTGAAGCCACCAACACAAAAGTCCAATAACAAAACACCGCTCAGGTTCAGATCCGGGCAGCCATTCTTCCCCATCACGCCTCTCCAGGTTCCAAGAGCGTTGAAGTCCCCCAGTAGGATAAGGGAATCACCCAGGGGAGCCCTCTCCAGTAAAGGGTGGGTACTCTGAACTGCTGTTTGGTGCCTAAGCACAAACAACAGTCAGGACCCGTCTCCCCCACCCGAAGGCGGAGGGAGGCTACCCTCTCGTCCACTGGGTTGAAATCCAACGTGCAGGCTTTGAGCCGGGGGGCAACAAGAGTTTCTACCCCAGCTCTTCGCCTCTCACGGCCGGCAACGCCAGAGTGGAAGAGAGTCCAGCTCCTCTTGAGAGAACTGGTTCCAGAGCCCTTGCTGGAGTCCGACTATATCCAGCCGGAACTTCTCCACCTCGCGCACTAGCTCAGGCTCCTTCCCCCCCAGTGAGGTAATGTTCCACGTCCCAAGAGCCAGCTTCTGGACTGCCAAGTGCCCTGCCGCCCAGCTCACATCACACCCGACCTCTACGGCCCCCGCTATGGGTGGTGAGCCCATTGGAGGGAGTGGATGTTTAGTCCTAGAATACGTGAAATATATTTATTAAGACGGTGCAGCACAAATAATAAGAACTTACTAAACAAGTAACATAAGTTCCTTCCTGCTTCCGGCCCAAAGAGGAAGTGATAGAGCCACTTCCTGCAGAGCGTGTGACCCGGGGGGGGGGCGACTTCCCACACACTTCAGCAGGAAGCGGAACTTCAAAATAAAAGAGCGACGCAGGCGGCGATGACGATGATGAAGATGTGATGTGATGTCTTTAACGGGGGAGCGTCTCGTTAATACGACCCCCTCGCCACCACACCACCCACCCCCCCCCCTCGCCGCCGCCTCAGCAGTAATTGCACGCTTGGATGCGCACGACCTCGACGACCTTTCCTTTCTGCGCGCACAAAAGGAGAAAATATAAAACATCTTCATAATTGCAAGAAAGTCAAATCTTCTCCTTTGATTTGTCTTTAAAAGCTTTTTCATTCATCACTTTTATCAGTCCTGAGGGACCCCCCAACCCCCCCCACGTCTCCATGTGATGTGTAGCCTCAATGTAGCATCTAAGTTAGCACCGACCATAGTATGTAACGTATCATATAACATAGCATGTACCGTAGCATGTAAAGTAGGATGTAATTGAGCATATAGCTTATGGTATAATATAGCATGTAGCATAGCATAAACTGTAATATGTAACATAGCATGTGATCTGGCAAGTCATGTTGCATGTAATATAGCAGATAACTTATCTTATAATACAGTGGTCCCCAACCTTTTTGTATCCGCGGACCGGTCAACGCTTAATAATTTGTCCCGCGGCCCGGGTGGGGGGTGTCCTTTTTTTTTTTTTTCCTTTGTCATGAAAAAGGGAGGTTTTTGTGGTTGGTGCACTAATTGTAAGTTTATATTGTGTTTTTTTATGTTGATTTAATAAGAATAAAAAATATTTAAAAAAAAAAAAATTTTTTTTTTTTTAATAAAAAATTCTTCTGCGGCCCGGTACCAATCGGGCCACGGCCCGGTGGTTGGGGACCACTGTTATAATATACATATATTATAACGTAAGATAGCATGTAATCTGGCGAGTAATACAGCATACAATATAGCATGTACCATAGCGTGAAAAGTAGGATGTTAGCTAGCATGTACTGTAATATGTAACATAGCACGAAAGGTAGCATGTAGTTTATTCCGCGGTGAGGCGACACAAGAAGGACAAAGGACAGCTGAGGATTTCATCTTTTTATTGAGCGTTAGCCTAGCCTAGCTTAGCATGCCGGTGGCGGAGTGGGGGCGCGGGGGGGACAGCAGGACACGTTTGGCTAACGTTAGCAAACATCCGAGAAGACATGACGTCGGGATCAGCAGGCATCATGCAGGCTACCTCGCCACGCTAACGCTAACCAGGACAGCGCACGCGGCAAACACACACACGGAACATTCCGGCTCCCACCAATGTACACAAGGCACACTTTTGTTGTCCCGACATCACCACAAACAAACTAACAAACAAACAAAACGCAACATTTGGTCGTGTTGCATAGCTAGAACGCCATTTTTTTGGACTCCTCTTATCGTCTACGTTACTCTTTCTTTCGCCTCACCCACCTCAAGTGGTCACATGGTCACCTGGTCACCTGGTCACCTGATCACCTGATCACGTGGTTACATTCCAGTCTGCTCACTTTCTCTGTTCTTCAATCTTCTCTTTCACTGACATACTTCTTCAATAATGGTTGAGTGTGTGTGTGTGTGTGTGTGTGTGTGCGTATGTGTGAGTGTGTGTGCGCGCGTTTGTCACTGCTGGACTCGGATGGTTCCGCCTCCTGCAGGTCCAGTCTGCATGGAGAGAAGAGGTGTAACAAAACAAAGCGTCGGATCAATTATCATAGCTTTAAAACATGCAAATGTGTGTTTTTTGTGTCACTTTGTGTATCACAACTTTGTGATCGTTATACAACCTTGACACACACACACACATTGTCTCCCGTGTGTGTGGGTTTACACTGTGGGGACATTAAGTTGTATACACAGTCACCTGTGTGTGTTTGCATTTATGACATTGTGAGGACTTTAAGTTGTATACACAGTCACCTGTGTGTGTTTGCATTTATGACATTGTGAGGACTTTAAGTTTTATACATAGTAACATGTGTGTTTGCATTTCTGACATAGTGAGGACTTTAAGTTGTATACACAGTAAAGTGTGTGTTTGCATTTCTGACATAGTGATGACTTTAAGTTGTATACACAATAACGTGTGTTTGCATTTCTGACATAGTGGGGACATTAAGTTGTATACACAGTAACATGTGTGTTTGCATTTCTGACATAGTGGGGACATTAAGTTATATACACAGTAACGTGTGTGTGTTTGTATTTATGACATTGTGGGGACATTAAGTTGTATACAGAGTCACGTGTGTTTGCATTGTCGGGACATAAGGTTGTATACAGAGTAACATGTATGTTTGTATTTATTACTGGGGACATTAAGTTCCATACACAGTCACGTGTGTGTGTTTGTATTCATTACATCGTGAGGACATCAAGTTATATACAAAGTGTGACACCACCTAACCTTCCCAGACCTCTTCCTATGCTGCTCACGCCTAGCCCCAGAGTTCTCAAAACCTTTGACGTCTTCTTCAGACTCGTCGGTGTTCCATCCAACTTCGCGCTCCTCCGCCATAGTCGTCCGGTCCAGCCTCATCACCGTGGCCCCTCGACCAGCCATCTCATCAGTCTCCTCCGTCATTGCCACCCGACACTTGGGATCTCAAAGTTACCACTGCCAACAGCTAGGGGATCGAGCCCCAGTCTGCTCATTGAAAGGTCCCAAGCTGTCCAGCTTCTGTCAGGTTCCCCATCCCTCTTTGCCAGCTTCAGTCATGGCACCTGCTCTTGCACCCAATCCTGAACCTGAGGCCAAACCTAACATGATGCCAGCTTGTCTTAATGGCCGTCCAGTGCAAGCACTGTTGGACAAAGGAAAGGCATCCCAACTTTACCACATCAACTTTCTGAAGGAATGGAAGGAGAGGAAATCCTCTGTGGAAGTAAAGGATGTCCAGGCCAGTCAAGTGCCCACTCAAAGGAAGGAGTTGCAAGAGGAAACGGTGATGCTGGCACGGGAAGTAAAAATGGAGGATGATGTGGAGGAGACAGATCTGTCCATGCTCACTACACCACAAAAACCTGATGTAAGTCACTTGTCTCCACAATCTGCCCTTAAACTCTTGCAAGTGTGTGAAGAATTCCCAGTATTGTAAGGTGGAAAGCCAGGAAGAACTCCACTGATTGAACATATCATTCATTTAAAAAACCCTACACCTATCCGTCAGCGCCCATACAGAGTGCCTGAGCGGATGATGGAGCCCCTCAACCATGAAATCCAAACCATCCTGGATCTAGGAGTGATTGAACCCTCAAAAAGTGAGTGGTGTAACCCCATTGTCATTGTTCCTAAAAAAGACAACACAATAAGAGTATGTAATGACCTACGCAGAGTGAATGCCGTTTCTAAATTTGATGCTAATCCCATGACACGTATTGATGAACTTCTTGAGAAGTTAGGCAAAGAAAGCTGTGTTCATCACCAACCTTGACTTGAGTAAGGGATACTGGCAAGTCCCTTTAGAGAAGGAGTCAAGGGAGTACACTGCCTTCCGTGACCCAAATGGTCTCTATCATTACACTGTTATGCCGTTCGGACTCCACGGAGCCCCCGCAACCTTTCAACGGGTAATGGATCGCGCTCTGCAGGGTTGTGGCCAGTTCTCTGCTGCCTATCTTGATGATGTGGTGGTTGTCAGCACTTCCTGGGAAGACCACCTCGCTCACCATGAATTGATTAACGTGGACCCCGACTTAAACAAGTTGAAAAACTTATTGGGGTGTTACCATTTAGTGGTCAATTATACGGAATATGTACTGTACTGTGCAATCTACTAATAAAAGTATCAATCAATCAATCACCTGCGTCAAGTCCTGCTTCGGATCAATTCTGCCGGGCTCACTCTTAACACCCAGAAATGTGAGTGGGCCAAAACTGAGGTGTGCTACTTAGGTTACCATCTTGGCAACGGGCAAATACGTCCTCAATTGGACAAGGTGAAGGCAATCCAAAACAGTCATAGACCCCGAACAAAGAAAGCATGTCCGGTCATTCTTGGGGCTTGCTGGGTGGTACAGAAGATTTGTGCCCAACTTCTCTACCATCACAGCTCCTCTTGTCGAACTGACAACCAAAGCATCCTCTAATCTAGTCAAATGGACAGAAACATGTGAAACTGCCTTCAAGAAGGTCAAAGCCATTCTATGCTCTTCCCCGGTCTTACAGAGTCCTGACTTCAACCAGCGGTTCCGTGTTCAAGTTGATGCCTCCGGTGTGGGCCTTGGAGCCGTCCTAGCCCGAGGAAAGGAGGGCGAGGAACAACCGCTACTCTATCTGAGCCGTAAACTGCATCCCAGAGAATCTAGGTACTCGGCCATTGAAAAGGACTGTCTTGCCATCAAGTGGGCTTTGGACAGCCTACGTTATTACCTTCTGGGACGGACCTTTGATCTGGAAACGGACCACCAGGCATGGAGCTGGATCAACTCCATGAGAGATAAGAACTCCCGTGTCACCAGATGGTACTTGGCGTTACAGCCCTAATGGTTCAATACCACACATCGGGGTGGCAAAACTAACCTGCTAGCTGATTACTTGTCTCGTCTCCCTGAACTTGCTGTCGCTGGAGAGGATGGGGGTAATGTGACAGTTTGACCCCACACTGTCACTGTTTGACCTTTTGGCTTCCTCTCAAACCATGCACATTTTTTTTAGTCAGTGGAAAGCATGCTCAACAAACAAATTGTAACCTGTCACTCACCACGGCTCTGCATATGGTGCCAGTGGTGGGATGGCAAGCCACAGAGTTTACAACAAACCTGGCAGAGGGCACGCCAGAACTGTTTTGACACTTTTTGGGTTTCAATAAATGTTTGTAAACTGTTGCCAACTGCGTGCCTTGCCATCCTTGATTTGAATTCCGGTTTGCAAAGGTTACATTACCTTCACCCGAGGCGGGGTGTGACACACAGTAATGTGTGTGTTTGTATTTATTACATTGTGGGGACTTTAAGTTGTATACACAATAACATGTTTGTGTTTGTATTTATAACATTGTGGGGACATTAAGTTATATACACAGTAACGTGTGTGTTTGCATTTATTACATTGTGGGGACATTAAGTTGTATACAAAGTAACGTGTGTGTTTGCATTTCTGACATTGTGGGGACTTTAAGTTGTATACACAGTAACATGTTTGTGTTTGTATTTATAACATTGTGGGGATATCAAGTTATATACACAGTAACGTGTGTGTTTGCATTTATTACATTGTGGGGACTTTAAGTTGTACACAAAGTAACGTGTGTTTGCATTTATTACATTGTGGGGACTTTAAGTTGTATACACAATAACATGTTTGTGTTTGTATTTATAACATTGTGGGGACATCAAGTTATATACACAGTAACGTGTGTGTTTGCATTTATTACATTGTGGGGACATCAAGTTGTATACAAAGTAACGTGTGTGTTTGCATTTATTACATTGTGGGGACTTTAAGTTGTATACAAAGTAACGTGTTTGTGTTTATATTTATAACATTGTGGGGATATCAAGTTATATACACAGTAACGTGTGTGTTTGCATTTATTACATTGTGGGGACATTAAGTTGTATACACAGTAACGTGTTTGTGTTTATATTTATAACATTGTGGGGATATCAAGTTATATACACAGTAACGTGTGTGTTTGCATTTATTACATTGTGGGGACTTTAAGTTGTACACAAAGTAACGTGTGTTTGCATTTATTACATTGTGGGGACTTTAAGTTGTATACAAAGTAACGTGTGTGTGTTTGCATTCATTACATTGCGGGGACATTAAGTTGTATGCACAGTCAAATGTGTGTGTTTGTATTTATTACATCGTGGGGACATCAAGTTATATACACAGTAACGTGTGTGTTTGCATTTATTACATTGTGGGGACTTTAAGTTGTCTACAAAGTAACGTGTGTGTGTTTGTATTTATAACATTGTGGGGACATCAAGTTATATACACAGTAGCGTGTGTGTGTTTGCATTTATTACATTGTGGGGACTTTAAGTTGTCTACAAAGTAACGTGTGTGTGTTTGTATTTATAACATTGTGGGGACATCAAGTTATATACACAGTAGCGTGTGTTTGTTTGTATTTATTACATTGTGGGGACATTAAGTTGTATACACAGTAACACGTGTTTGTATTTATGACATTGTGAGGACTTTAAGTTGTATACACAGTCACGTGTGTGTTTGCATTTCTGACATTGTGAGGACTTTAAGTTGTATACACAGTCACGTGTGTGTTTGCATTTCTGACATTGTGAGGACTTTAAGTTGTATACACAGTCACATGTGTATCCTTCCACCTACACATCTTTTTCCCCTGTGTATCCTTCGCCTACATTTTTTTACCTGTGTATCTTTGCACCTACATATTTTTTTTTACCTGTGTATCCTTCCGCCTACATTTTTTTACCTGTGTATCTTTGCATCTACATATTTTTTTTTGACCTGTGTATCCTTCCACCTCCACATTTTCTTCACCTGTGTATCCTTCCGGCCACATATCTTTTACCTGCGTATCCTTCCACCTACATACTTCTCACCCATGTATTCTGCGATTTAAGTATCCTTCCGCCCACATATTTATCACCTAAGTAACCATCCACCTACGTATCCTTCCGCCACATTCTTCTGTATTTTAGCGATGTAAGGGTTGACTTACTCTGATTGGCCCCATCCTGGAGGTGGGCGGTCTAATGGGTATTTGGCTCCGCCCCCTGGCAATTGGATTGACAGTGCTGGGCTGCAAGTGAGACAAGAGACGTCCATTGAGTGTCAGCAGACAAAGTCGAAGAAGTGGAACCAAAGCAACAGACAAAACACTTTTCATTCCCTTTGTTTGTTCTCTTGTTTTTGGAGGCCAAAGTGATGGAAGAGCGCAAAATGACAGAGAAAGAACAACCAAGGTGCTACGTAGTCCCGCTTGAAAGACACGCCGCCCTCATTAATATGCAGGAAACAGCAGCTAGGAAAAGTGCTAAGTTGCTAAAGCTAGCAAGGGTGCGTGGTTCCATTTGCATAAGGAAATAGAAAAGTTAAAAAGAGCACAAACACGCTAATTCAGCCAAGGAATGAATCCTAATCAAATGCGACTGCTAGTAATTATGCTGATGTTGTTCCCTGGACCTTAAAGTGAGACGTCTGCAAATCCCACCTTGCATTAACACCTGAGGGGGGAGGGGCAAAGAAGGATGGAGGACACACTTTTTATATACTCATCATTGTCTCTCAAGAGGACATTTACATCTTGTCTTCATACATGGTCTTGTTGTCCATGACTCTAACATGTAAACCTTGTCTCTACACATATAACATGTTGTCTTCATACGTGTACTTGTCCATTAATCTTACATGTAAACCTTGTCTCTACACATATAACATGTTGTCTTCATACATGGTCTTGTCCATGACTCTTACATGTAAACCTTGTCTCTACACATATAACATGTTGTCTTCATATGTGTACTTGTTGTCCATTAATCTTACATGTAAACCTTGTCTCTACACATATAACATGTTGTCTTCATATGTGTACTTGTTGTCCATTAATCTTACATGTAAACCTGGTCTCTACACATATAACATGTTGTCTTCATATGTGTACTTGTTGTCCATTAATCTTACATGTAAACCTTGTCTCTACACATATAACATGTTGTCTTCATATGTGTACTTGTCCATTCATCTTACATGTAAACCTTGTCTCTACACATATAACATGTTGTCTTCATACGTGTACTTGTTGTCCATTAATCTTACATGTAAACCTTGTCTCTACACATATAACATGTCTTCATATGTGTACTTGTTGTCCATTCATCTTACATGTAAACCTTGTCTCTACACATATAACATGTTGTCTTCATATGTGTACTTGTCCATTCATCTTACATGTAAACCTTGTCTCTACACATATAACATGTTGTCTTCATACGTGTACTTGTTGTCCATTAATCTTACATGTAAACCTTGTCTCTACACATATAACATGTTGTCTTCATACGTGTACTTGTTGTCCATTCATCTTACATGTAAACCTTGTCTCTACACATACAACATGTTGTCTTCATATGTGTACTTGTCCATTCATCTTACATGTAAACCTTGTCTCTACACATATAACATGTTGTCTTCATACGTGTACTTGTTGTCCATTCATCTTACATGTAAACCTTGTCTCTACACATATAACATGTTGTCTTCATACATGGTCTTGTTGTCCATTCATCTTACATGTAAACCTTGTCTCTACACATATAACATGTTGTCTTCATACGTGTACTTGTTGTCCATTAATCTTACATGTAAACCTTGTCTCTACACATATAACATGTTGTCTTCATACGTGTACTTGTTGTCCATTAATCTTACATGTAAACCTTGTCTCTACACATATAACATGTTGTCTTCATACGTGTACTTGTTGTCCATTCATCTTACATGTAAACCTTGTCTCTACACATATAACATGTTGTCTTCATACGTGTACTTGTTGTCCATTAATCTTACATGTAAACCTTGTCTCTACACATATAACATGTTGTCTTCATACGTGTACTTGTTGTCCATTCATCTTACATGTAAACCTTGTCCCTACACATATAACATGTTGTCTTCATACGTGTACTTGTTGTCCATTCATCTTACATGTAAACCTTGTCTCTACACATACAACATGTTGTCTTCATATGTGTACTTGTCCATTCATCTTACATGTAAACCTTGTCTCTACACATATAACATGTTGTCTTCATACGTGTACTTGTTGTCCATTCATCTTACATGTAAACCTTGTCTCTACACATATAACATGTTGTCTTCATACGTGTACTTGTTGTCCATTAATCTTACATGTAAACCTTGTCTCTACACATATAACATGTTGTCTTCATACGTGTACTTGTTGTCCATTCATCTTACATGTAAAACTTGTCTCTACACATATAACATGTTGTCTTCATATGTGTACTTGTTGTCCATTAATCTTACATGTAAACCTTGTCTCTACCCATATAACATGTTGTCTTCATACGTGTACTTGTTGTCCATTAATCTTACATGTAAACCTTGTCTCTACACATATAACATGTTGTCTTCATACGTGTACTTGTTGTCCATTAATCTTACATGTAAACCTTGTCTCTACACATATAACATGTTGTCTTCATACATGGTCTTGTTGTCCATTAATCTTACATGTAAACCTTGTCTCTACACATATAACATGTTGTCTTCATATGTGTACTTGTCCATTCATCTTACATGTAAACCTTGTCTCTACACATATAACATGTTGTCTTCATATGTGTACTTTTTGTCTATAACTCTTACATGTAAACAATGTTTTTACACATATAACATGTTATCTTCATACATGGTCTTGTTGTCCATTCATCTTACATGTAAACCTTGTCTCTACACATAAATATAACATGTTTACATTATTGGGATTGACTTCATCCCTTAGGTTACATTTGCCCATACAACAAACCTGCTGGTCTAAACATTGCTATGTGTGCATATATATGTGTGTGTGTGTGTATGTATGTATACATGCATCTATGTATATTTACATGTATGCATGGTTGTATGTTGCTTTGTGTATGTATGTATGTTGCTATGTGTGTATTTATGTATGTATGTTTGTATGTTGCTATGTGTGTATTTATGTATGTATGTTGCTATGTATGTACGTTGCTATGTGTGTATGTATGTATGTATACATATTTATATGTGTGCATCAATGTTTGTATGTATATATATATATACATATATGTATGATTATGTTTATATATGCAAAATTTATTTATGTATGTATGTATGTATGTATGTATATATGTATGTATGTACCGATACATGTGTGCTTGTATGTATACATTGATGTATGTATGTATGTATGTATATATATATGTACATATGTATGTATTCATGTTCAGTATGTAGAGTATGTATGCATGTATAGTTGTTTGTATATATGTACGGCTTTTGTCCGGTTTATAATCTTTCATCAACCTTATTTATTAATAATAAATTATATTTCGCTAATTCAAACTTCCATTCTTTAATCGTCATATAGACGATATTTTCCCCCCCTCCGTATCGGCCCGCTGAGGTATCATAAAGGTGTGGAGAGCGTGTAGTTTGCATATCAGGGCGTGCTTGTGTGCTGTGAAATGGAAAGGAGCCTCATTACATGCGCACACACGCAGGGGACGGGCCGGGACTAATACCCGGAGCAGAGGGCCGAGGATCAGGCTAATACCCGCGACACCAACCTGCTTGGCTGCTGGCGTGCTCGTCATCTTGGCGTCCTGTCGGGAGCCTCGCCGTCCTCTCGCCGTCGCCTCCGGCTGCTTGGCGCCGCCGGCGTGCGCCTGGTCTCGCCTCCCCCCCGCCGCTCTATCAGCCTCTTTCATCGGCCGGCAGTTCATTTTGGGATTAATACGCGCGGCGGCAGCGGCCGGCTCTTTTGAGGGATTTGTAGCTGCGCCGCCGACACTTATCTTGGTCATTACGGCGCCAATATTGGATTCAAGCGCTTTAGTGCGTGCTGCCGAGGGCGAGTCTATCAGGGGATGGAGATAAGGAGGAGCCTCATTAGGGCTCGTCCCCCCCCGCCGCCGCACTCCCGCACCGCCGGCGACATCACTGAGGAGGTGCGGGTCCTCACCAGAACCAGACCGGGAAAGCTCAGCGGGCCTCTCCAGAGGGGAGGCGCCGACGGAGAATGAGGTGTAAAGCGGCTCGGGGACGGACGGGACTACACCCTTCGGTGTTTTTCTATTGGGAGGCATGCTGTAGCAGAGGGGCGGACCCAGGTAGACCTCCTCGGTGCAGGCTGGAAAGAGGGTCTCTTCGTCCCGGATGTCTGGGCTGGGGGGGGCGGAAGGGCCCGGGCTCTCTGCGGGACCGTCGTATGACTTCAGGTCAAGCCGGTTGTCAGGCGCCGGCGTCGGCGTGACGCTCCTCTCCTCGGAGCGCTGGGTGACCTCGCCGCAGTCGCTGTCGTGCGAGGAGAGCGACAAGTAGGAGTAGAAGTCTCCGGTGCGTAGTTGTAGAGGCTGGTGGGAGTGCTGCTCCACCTGCAGGGAGTCAAACATGTTGCAAGTCCAAACATTGGAACACACAGAAATATCAAAACGTTGCAATATGAAACGTCCATCCATCCATTTTCTACCGCTTATTCCCTTTTGGGGTCACGGGGGGCGCTGGCGCCTATCTCAGCTACAATCGGGCGGAAGGCGGGGTACACCCTGGACAAGTCGCCCCCTCATCACAGGGCCAACACAGATAGACAGACAACATTCACACTCACATTCACACACTAGGGACCATTTAGTGTTGCCAATCAACCTATCCCCAGGTGCATGTCTTTGGAGGTGGGAGGAAGCCGGAGTACCCGGAGGGAACCCACGCATTCACGGGGAGAACATGCAAACTCCACACAGAAAGATCCCGAGCCTGGATTTGAACCCAGGACTGCAGGACCTTCGTATTGTGAGGCAGACGCACTAACCCCTCTGCCACCGTGAAGCCCAATATTATAACATGAAACGTTGTATTGTAAAATAACACAAAACGGAACACTGCAACACAAAACGTCGTAACACAAAATTTTGTGACTCAAAACATCGTAAAACACACATATTATATATATATATATCAAAACGGTGCAATATGAAACGTTTGTATCACAAAACATCGTAACACAAAAATCCAATAGCACGAAATGTCACAGCATGAAACATCGCAACATGAAATATTATAACATGAAACGTTGTATTGTAAAATAACACAAAACGGAACACTGCAACAGAAAACGTCGTAACACAAAATCATTGTAACTCAAAAAGTCGTAAAACACATATATATATACATCAAAACGTCGTAACACAAAATTTTGTAACTCGAAAAGTCGTAAAACACACACACATATATATATATACACATCAAAACGTTGCAATATAAAACATTTGTATCACAAAACATTGTAACTAAAAATCCCATAGCAAGAAATCACACAGCATGAAACATCGCAACACGAAATATTGGAACATGAAACTTTGTAACGTAAAATAACATAAAACTGAAAACAGCAACATGAAACGCTGTAATGCGAAGCATTGTAACACAAAATATTATAACATGAAACGTTGTATTGTAAAATAACACAAAACGGAACACTGCAACACATGTCGTAACACAAAATGTTGTAACTCGAAAAGTCGTGAAACACATGTATATACATCAAAACGTCGTAACACAAAATTTTGTTACTCGAAAAGTCGTAAAACACACACACATATATACATATACATATATATATATATATATATATATATATATATATATATATATATATATACACACACACATCAAAACGTTGCAATATAAAACGTTTGTATCACAAAACATTGTAACAAAAAATCCCATAGCAAGAAATCACACAGCATGAAACATCGCAACACGAAATATTGGAACATGACACTTTGTAACGTAAAATAACAAAACGGAAAACAGCAACATGAAACGCTGTAATGCGAAGCATTGTAACACGAAACGCCGTGACACAAAACGCCGTAACACAAAATGATGCAAGTCGAAACATTGTAACACACATATTTATCATAACGTTGCAATATGAAAGGTTTGTATCACAAAACATCGTAACAAGAAATCCCATAAGTATGAAATGTCATATAGCATGAAACATCGCAACACGAAATATTATAACATGAAACGTTGTATTGTAAAATAACACAAAACGGAACACTGCAACACTAAACGCCGTAACATTAAATTTTGTGACTCAAAACATCGTAAAACACACATATTATATATATATATGTATATGTATATATATATATATCAAAACGGTGCAATATAAAACGTTTGTATCACAAAACATCGTAACACAAAAATCCAATAGCACGAAATGTCACAGCATGAAACATCGCAACATGAAATATTATAACATGAAACGTTGTATTGTAAAATAACACAAAACGGAACACTGCAACACAAAACGTCGTAACACAAAATGTTGTAACTCGAAAAGTCGTAAAACACACATATACATATACATATATATATATATATATATATATATATATATATATATATATATATATATATATATATATATATATATATACATACACAAATCAAAACGTTGCAATATAAAACGTTTGTATCACAACACATTGTAACTAAAAATCCCATATCACACAGCATGAAACATCGCAACACGAAATATTGGAACATGAAACTTTGTAACGTAAAATAACATAAAACGGAAAACAGCAACATGAAACGCTGTAATGCGAAGCATTGTAACACGAAACGCCGTGACACAAAACGCCGTAACACAAAATGATGCAAGTCGAAACATTGTAACACACATATCATAACGTTGCAATATGAAACGTTTGTATCGCAAAACATTAGAACTCAAAATCCCATAGCGAGAAATGTCACAGCATGAAACATGAAACGTTGTAACGTGAAATCACACAAAACGGAACACTGTAACACAAAACGCCATAACACCAAATTTTGTAACTCGAAACATCATAAAACACATACATATATCTACATATATATATATATATATATCTGTATAAACCTTGCAATATTGAAACGTTTGTATCACAAAACATTGTAACACAAAAATCCCATAGCAAGAAATCACACAGCATTAAACATCACAACATAAAATATTGTAACATGAAACGTCTTAACGTAAAATAACATAAAACGGAAGACTGCAACACAAAACACCGTAACACAAACTTTTGTAACTCGAAACTTTGTAAAACACATATACATATCAAAACGTTGCAATATGAAATATTTGTATCACAAAAAATTGTAACACAAAAATCCCATAGCAAGAAAGGTCACAGCATGAAACATCGCAACACGAAATATTGTAACATGAAACGCTGTAACGTAAAATAACACAAAACGGAACACTGCAACACAAAACGCCGTAACTCCAAATTTTCTAACCCGAAACATCCTAAAACACATATCAAAACGTTGCAATATGAAACGTTTGTATCACAAAACATCGTAACAAAAAAATCATGTGGCAAAAAATATCACAGCATAAAACGTCGCAACACGAAAAATTGTAACATGAAACGTAACGTAAAATAACACAAAACGGAACGCTGCAACACAAAATGTAACTCAAAATATCGTAAAACACATATATATCAAAACGGTGCAATATAAAACGTTTGTATTACAAAACATTGTAACACAAAAATCCCATAGCAAGAAATGTCACAGCATGAAACATCGCAACACGAAACATTATAACATGAAACGTTGTATTGTAAAATAACACAAAACGGAACAATGCAACGCAAAACGCTGCAACGCAAAATTTTGTAACTCAAAACATCGAAAAACACACATATGTATCAAAACGGTGCAATACAAAACGTTTGTATCACAAAACATCGTAACAGAAAAATCCCAAAGCCAGAAATCTCACAACATGAAACGTCGCATCACGAAATATTGTAACATGAAACGTCGTAACGTAAAATAACACAGAACGGAACACTGCAACACAAAACGCTGTAGCACAAAATTTTGTAACTCAAAACATCGTAAAACACACACACACACACATATATATATATATACATATACATATATATATATGTATATATATATATATATATATATATATATATATATATATATATATATATATATATCAAAACGGTGCGATATGAAATGTTTGTATCACAAAACATCGTAACACAAAAATCCCATAGCAAGAAATGTCACAGCATGAAACGTTGCAACACGAAATATTGTAACATGAAATGTCGTAACGTACGATAACATAAAACTGAACACTGCAACATTAAACGCCGTAACTCGAAACATCGTAACACAAAATATTGTAACATGAAACGGCGTAACGTAAAACAACAGTAAACGGAACACTGCAACATTAAACGCTGTAACGTAAAGCATTGTAACACGAAGCATTGTAAAACCAAATGTAACTCGAAACATCATAACACAAAATATTGTAACATGAAACGTTGTAACATAAAATAACATAATACAGAACACTGCAATATTAAACGCGGTAACGCGAAGCATTGTAACACAAAACGCCGTAACTCCAAATGTGGTAACTAGAAACATCGTAACACAAAACATTACACAAAGCATAACTTCAAACGTCGTAACACGATACATCGCATCTTGAAACGTCGTAACTCGTCATTTTAAATCGTCCCAATAAGCCAACTTTTGCTGCCTTTTTACTTTTGAATAAATGTTTCTTTGAAATGAAGTAAATTATGTCAATGACAAAAAGATACTCCAGCACCCCCCCCCGTGACCCCAAAAGGCACAAGCGGTAGAAAATGGCTGGACGGATGGAATTTAAATAAGCCCAACGGAATATACTTAATTGGATTATTTTACAAATGATTTACAAAGTGAAAAGCAAGTGATGTGTGTTACCTTGTCTCTGAGGTGTGCTAAAGAAGGAGGACCACACTCGGTGTCTTTGCCCCTCCTGGCCAAGTCCAGGATTTCCATGACAAAGTCGTGAATGGCCTCCCTCCCACCTGGCTGGGGTGAAGAAGGTGAGGAGGGTGAGGAGGGTGAAGAGGGTGAAGAGGGTGAGGAGGGTGAGTCCAAGTTCAGGTGGTGGCAACAAGAGGAATGAGAACTTTTCCATTTTCTGGGTGGGAGGCAGGAATGTTTGTCCCGAACCTCTCTCCTGCTCTTTTCCGTTACCAGAGAGGAGAACTTGAACTTCTCCTGGATGGTGATGGCCTTCCGCGCGCCAGGTTTCTCATGCAATGGCGTCAGGGGAGAGGGGGAGGAGCTCTGGCAGGGTAACTCCCCACTTAGCTGTCCTACCAATGAGGAGGCCGGTGTGAGTGGGAGGAGCTCGCAAGACGGAGAAGAAGGAAGTGGATTTGTGCAATCCGTGGGGGTGAAGACACCGACATCTTCTTGGGCTTTCGAGAAGGAGCAGGACTCCCTGTGGGGTTCTCCTCTCTTTGTGAATACGCTGGACTCCTCTCGGAGAAGCTGGTCATCTTGGTCTTTCCGACCTAAACAGCTCTGCTCTACATTCCCGTTTTCCAGATCATCCACAAAGTGACTGATGAAGCTCCTTGGAGTGTTCCTGAGGTTCTCCTGAGCCTCCTGTTGCAGACAATCATCTCCTCCCTTTTGGTTGCTGGAGTTTATGTGGTAGCGCTCCACGGCGGAGAGGAATGGGTTGCTCCCACACTGAAGTTCATCCGAAAGGCCCTCCTCGGTCTTTGAAGAGGACAAGGAAGAGATACGAGCAGGCCGGGTCCAACCCTGCAACTCCTTCTTCATGTACTCCAAGTACGAGTCATCCATTGCACCCTCGTCCTCGTCCTCCTCGTTTCCAGATGAGCCGGGGGTCAACCGGTCCATTTCCTCCTCCTCGCCGTCCTGCACACCCAGTTCTTCCTCCGTCAAGGTGAGGGTGGAGGAGGACAAGAGGTCGCTGTCGTCCTCATCGTCAGTGCACGTGGAGGTGCAAGACACATTGACCACCATGCTCAAGCTGAGCGCGTCCGCCTCCTCTCTCTGACTGCTCCTCTTGCAGCACCTCCTGAAGGAACCCTGCTTGGTACCAGCCACCAAGGCCTGATCAAGAGAGAGGTTCCTCTTGTTAGGGAGCACGGTGAGGTCCTCAGAAGCCAGGGAGGAGTCTTCGGCGCTGCTCAGCTCTGTTAGCGACGCTGAGTTCTCCTTGATGAAAGGCGGTGGAGCGTTGCGTAAACGTCTTGACAGTCCTGCACGTCGCCCTCCAAGGTAAGAAGAAGCTACAAGTCGACGACGAAGTGGAGAGTTACTTCGAAGTGTCATATCAGACACGCTACGAGTCATGTTGGCAACTAGAGGACTTTGGATGTTCTCCAGACGCTTGAGGAGGTCAAGTGTTCTTCTGCTCAGCTCTCCTTGAGCTCCTTCAGAAAACCTTTGGTCTGCCGTACCACCGTAGTCATCATCACGGCCGGACTCCCTCATCTGACCCAGGTCCAGCTCCACTAGGCTGGCGAGACTGGTGCAGGTGTCACCTTCCAGACTGTGACACGTAGCCAGACCGCTCTCCAGAGATGCGCTGCGTTGAAGATGTTCTTTGGAGGGGAACAGATCCAAGCCCAGAGCCAGAAGAGACTCCAGGGAAGAGCCCTGAGATAAAACAGGACTGGAAGTCAGGTGGTGGATGGCAGGAGGCGTATCCGAACTGCTGTGACTCAGGAGGGGCTTGACGGGGTCAGTTGATTCTTTGTTCATCAGGAACTCAACAGCTTCACTTCCTCCAGTCCTATGGCTGACCTGCCTTTCTTCTTCTGTGGTTCTTTGGGTTCTGCTCTCTTTTTGGTCGTCTATGTTGAGCAGAATAGTAACATCCTCCTCTTCATCTTCCTCCTCATCCACTTCCTCCTCCTCAAATCCCTGGATTCCATAGTTGGTGGTAACGGTCTCAGTGTCTCCTCCATCACTGACAATCCCACTTTCGCTCTCTGATGGACGACTGCAGGACGAGTGGCCGCCTGCCCTGCCTCCCTCCCCCTGGGACTCCACGAGCCTCTTTGCCCTTCGATCGCTGAGCATCAGCCCACCCAGGAGGTCCGGCAGAGACTCCATAGAGGAGAAAGTGGAGTCCTTGCTCAAACTTTTCTGGAAAATATGCTGCTTGCGCTCGCCCTCCTTGGAGGACACTTGAGGACGTTCTGGAGTCCTGTAGAACTCGACCGTGTGGAGGCTATAAACCTGGTAGATGGGCTTGTTGTCTGGAGGAACCATCTGGGATGTCATCTCAGGGTTCTGGCTTGCCAGGAGGTTTTCTGAAATTGGAAGGTTGTGCGTGAGGTCGGGTTCTGGCCCTTCTTGGGGTTCTGCGATTGTCATGTCTGTCTCATCCCATTCCCACGAGTCCTCAGGAGCCGGTGCCAGTACGGGGGCTTGGACTGGTACTAGCTGGTGGAGATCAACCAGTCCAGGCTCCAGCAGGTTGCTTGGGACCTGTTGACAGAACAAAAGAGGGAATAGTTTTAATAATTTTGATCTATCTGAGAGGGACCGTCCCTTTCTGTTTCTAGGGGTTGAGGCAGATGTTTGCCCACAACCAGAATCTGGGTATTATCTTTGACCCAACTCTCTCGTTACTTTAAGAGTGTTACTAAAACGGCCTTCTTTCTTCTCCGTAATATCGCTAAAATCGCTCTCACTTTGTCCACCAGCGACGCTGAGATCATTATTCATGCGTCCGTCTCGTCTCGATTACTGTAACGTATTATTTTGGGGTCTCCCCATGTCTAGCATTGAAAGATTACAGTTGGTACAAAATGCGGCTGCTAGACTTTCGACAAGAACAAGAAAGTTTGATCACATTACGCCTGTACTGTATATACCTTTATATACATATATACATACATATATACCTATACTGTATATACCTTTATATACATATATACATACATATATACCTATACTGTATATACCTTTATATACATATATACATACATATATACCTATACTGTATATACCTTTATATACATATATACATACATATATACCTATACTGTATATACCTTTATATACATATATACATACATATATACCTATACTGTATATACCTTTATATACATATATACATACATATATACCTATACTGTATATACCTTTATATACATATATACATACATATATACCTATACTGTATATACCTTTATATACATATATACATACATATATACCTATACTGTATATACCTTTATATACATATATACATACATATATACCTATACTGTATATACCTTTATATACATATATACATACATATATACCTGTACTGGCTCACCTGCACTGGCTTCCTGTGCACTTAAGATGTGACTTCAAGATTTTACTACTTAAGTATAAAATACTACACAGTCTAGCTCCATCCTATCTTGCCGATTGTATCGTACCATATGTCCCGGCAAGAAATCTGCCTTCAAAGGACTCCGGCTTATTAGTGATTCCTAGAGCCCAAAAAAAGTCTGCAGGCTATAGAGCGTTTTCCGTTCGGGCTCCAGTACTCTGGAATGCCCTCCCGGTAACAGTTCGAGATGCCACCTCAGTAGAAGCATTTAAGTCTCACCTTAAAAGTCATTTGTATACTCTAGCCTTTTAAATAGACCCCCTTTTAGACCAGTTGATCTGCCGTTTCTTCTCCGCTCTGCCCCCCTCTCCTTTCGTGGAGAGGGGGGTGTGGTGGGGGGGGGGGGGTGCAGATTAGGTGACCACAGCTGTTCAAAGTCGGGACCTGGGGTGGACCACTCATCTGTGCATCAGTTGGGGGAGTCTCTGCGCTGCTGACCTGTCTCCACTGAAGAGGATCCCCTGCTGGCCCCACTAGGGACTGAACTTTCACACTATTATGTTATATCCACTATGGACTGGACTCTCACTATTATGTTGGATCCACTATGGACTGGACTCTCACTATTATGTTGGATCCACTATGGACTGGACTCTCACTATTATGTTGGATCCACTATGGACTGGACTCTCACTATTATGTTATATCCACTATGGACTGGACTCTCACTATTATGTTGGATCCACTATGGACTGGACTCTCACTATTATGTTGGATCCACTATGGACTGGACTCTCACACTATTATGTTAGATCCACTATGGACTGGACTCTCACTATTATGTTAGATCCACTATGGACGTGACTCTCACTATTATGTTGGATCCACTATGGACTGGAATCTCACTATTATGTTGGATCCACTATGGACTGGACTCTCACTAATACGTTTGATCCACTATGGACCGGACTCTAACTATTATGTAAGATCCACTATGGAATGGACTCTCACTATTTTGTTAGATCCAATATGGACTGGACTCTCACTATTTTGTTAGATCCAATCTGGACTGGACTCTCACTATTATGTTAGATCCACTATGAACTGAACTCACACTATTATGTTAGATCCAACATGGACTGGACTCTCACACTTTTATGTTAGATCCCCTTTGGACTGGACTCTCACACTATTATGTTAGATCCACTATGGACTGGACTCTCACTATTATGTTAGATCCACTATGGACTGGACTTTCACTATTATGTTAGATCCACTATGGACTGGACTCTCACACTATTATGTTAGATCCACTATGGACTGGACTCTCAAAACTATTATGTTGGATCCACTATGGACTGAACTCACACTATTATGTTAGATCCACTATGGACTGGACTCTCACACTATTATGTTAGATCCACTATGGACTGGACTCTCACTATTAAGTTAGTTCTACTATGGACTGGACTCTCACTATTTTGTTAGATCCACTATGGACTGGACTTTCACTATTATGTTAGATCCACTATGGACTGGACTCTCACACTATTATGTTAGATCCACTATGGACTGGACTCTCAAAACTATTATGTTGGATCCACTATGGACTGAACTCAGACTATTATGTTAGATCCACTATGGACTGGACTCCCACAATTATGTTGGATCCACTATGGACTGGACTCTCACTATTATGTTAGATCCAACATGGACTGGACTCTCACACTATTATGTTAGATCCACTATGGACTAGACTCTCACATTTTTATGTTAGATCCACTATGGACTGGACTCTCACACTATTAACTAGATCCACTATGGACTGAAATTTCACTATGTTGGATCCACTATGGACTGGAATCTCACTATTATGTTAGATCCACTATGGACTGGGCTCTAATTAATATGTTAGATCCAATATGGACTGGACTCTCACTATTATGTTAGATTCACTATGGACTGGACTCGCACACTATTATGTTAGATCCACTATGGACTTGACTCTCACTATTATGTTAGATCCACTTTGGACTGGACTCTCACACTATTATGTTAGATCCACTATGGACTGGACTCTCACTATTATGTAAGATTCACTATGGACTGGACTCGCACACTATTATGTTAGATCCACTATGGACTTGACTCTCACTATTATGTTAGATCCACTATGGACTGGACTCTCACACTATTATGTTAGATCCACTATGGACTGGACTCGCACACTATTATGTTAGATCCACTATGGACTTGACTCTCACTATTATGTTAGATCCACTTTGGACTGGACTCTCACACTATTATGTTAGATCCACTATGGACTGGACTCTCACTATTATGTTAGATCCACTATGGACTGAACTCTCACTATTTTGTTAGATCCACTATGGACTGGACTCCCACTATTATGTTAGATCCACTATGAACTGGACTCTCAAACTATTATGTTAGATCCACTATGGACTGGACTCTCACACTATTATGTTAGATCCACTATGAACTGAACTGTCACTATTTTGTTAAATCCATTATGGACTGGACTCTTACACTATTATGTTAGATCCACTATGGACTGGACTCTCACTGATATGTTAGATCCACGTTGGACTGGACTCTCACTATTATGTCAGATCCACTATGGACTGGACTCTCACTATTATGTTAGATCCACTATGGACTGGACTCTCACTGATATGTTAGATCCACGTTGGACTGGACTCTCACACTATTATGTTAGATCCACTATGAACTGAACTGTCACTATTTTGTTAGATCCACTATGGACTGGACTCTCACACTAATAACTAGATCCACTCCACGTCTATTGCGCCGGTCGCCCAGGCATGGGGGGTCCCCCACATCTGAGACACTCGAGATTTAGGGCTATATAAGTGAACTTTGATTGATTGATTGATTGATTGACCCTTGTGGGCGTAGTCAATGAACCGCGGTGACTCACGCAATAAAGACTACAGTTGGACTCGTTAAAAAAAAAAATGCCGTGAACAAACAAATCCTAAATGCGAGGGCGAACTATCCTGTGGCGGAACAAAAAGATGAATAATTCAGTCGGCCTGCGAGAGGCGAGCGTGCGCCCACGTAAACACCCAGTCCAAAAAAAAGCCTTCGGAAAATGTGCTTAGATGCCGGAAATCTATAATTATACAAATTGCTCCTCATCTCGTTAATATGGGCGGGGGGGGGGGGGGAGGGGGGTCATATTAGTCATTCATAGCCTATTAATCTCATCAACTGGTGTGTGTGTATGTG
>NC_084634.1:2127976-2145476 GCF_033978795.1 Nerophis ophidion | reverse complement strand
TTTTCCATTACATCTTTCACGTAATACGTTTTACGTGTTATATGTTACGTGTTATGTAACCTGCGTTATATTATCCGTTACATCTTTCACGTTTTAAGTTTTACGTGCTATATTTTACGTGTTATGTAACCTGTGTTATATTATCTGTTATATCTTTCACATTATACGTTTTACGTGTTATGTAAACTGTGTTATGTTTGCCGCTATATCTTTCACGTAACACATTTTACGTGTTATATTTGACATCTTATGCTATGTTACATTTGCTGAGTGTTATGTGTTTTATTTGATATATTTTGTATTTTATACCTTGTTTTTTTACCGAGAACCAGTCGATCACGTCACCAACCCCCCCATCCGCCCCACCCCCTGTCCCGGAGTCGACCCCCCGACAAGCCAGCACCCAGATGACGGTGCGGCAGAGTGCAAGGGCAGGCTTGGGCCGACACCGGACAAAGCCAACCGACACGACAACACGCAAGAACGAAGCTGGCAAGTTCGCCAGCCCCGACAACCACCCCGTGCATGGGCTGCTACAAACCACATTATCTCCCACCCCCCCCGCACCGGATCCAGCAGCCACGGCCGCCCACAACACACACAAACGGCAGCAGAAACGACTGAAACACCCCTGACAACCGGCACCACTCGATTAAATCAAAGCGACCGAAAAACCCCGACCGACAACTACACACCAACAGGATAATGGAAACCAGCCGACGCCAGCTAGCCAGAAAGCCCGAACGCCAACCCGCAAACGAGAGATATCAACACCACCCCTTACTAAAAGACTACTAAAAGACTCCACCCCCAAGTCCAAACCCGCACTAACACACCACCGCCCAAACAAACGAGACCCAGCACCAAACAAGAGGGCTGCACTGCTCCCGCATCGAGCCAACAACACAGAACCCACAACGCAAAGCCGGAACAACATAATAGTGAGAGTCCAGTCCATAGTGGATCTAACATAATAGTGTGAGAGTCCAGTCCATAGTGGATCTAACATAATAGTGAGAGTCCAGTCCATAGTGGATCTAACATAATAGTGTGAGAGTCCAGTCCATAGTGGATCTAACATAATAGTGAGTCCAGTCCATAGTGGATCTAACATAATAGTGTGAGAGTCCAGTCCATAGTGGATCTAACATAATAGTGAGAGTCCAGTCCATAGTGGATCTAACATAATAGTGTGAGAGTCCAGTCCATAGTGGATCTAACATAATAGTGAGTCCAGTCCATAGTGGATCTAACATAATAGTGTGAGAGTCCAGTCCATAGTGGATCTAACATAATAGTGAGTCCAGTCCATCGTGGATCTAACATAATAGTGTGAGAGTCCAGTCCATAGTGGATCTAACATAATAGTGTGAGTCCAGTCTATAGTGGATCTAACATAATAGTGAGAGTCCAGTCTATAGTGGATCTAACATAATAGTGCGAGAGTCCAGTCCATAGTGGATCTAACATAATAGTGAGAGTCCAGTCCATAGTGGATCTAACATAATAGTGAGAGTCCAGTCCATAGTGGATCTAACATAATAATGTGAGAGTCCAGTCCATAGTGGATCTAACATAATAGTGAGAGTCCAGTCCATAGTGGATCTAACATAATAGTGAGAGTCCAGTCCATAGTGGATCTAACATAATAGTGTGAGAGTCCAGTCCATAGTGGATCTAACATAATAGTGAGAGTCCAGTCCATAGTGGGTCTAACATAATAGTGTGAGAGTCCAGTCCATAGTGGATCTAACATAATAGTGGGGGAGTCCAGTCCATAGTGGATCTAACATAATAGTGGGAGAGTCCAGTCCATAGTGGATCTAACATAATAGTGAGAGTCCAGTCTATTGTGGATTTAACATAATAGTGTGAGAGTCCAGTCCATAGTGGATCTAACATAATAGTGAGAGTCCAGCCCACAGTGGATCTAACATAATAGTGGGAGAGTCCAGTCCATAGTGGATCTAACATAATAGTGAGAGTCCAGTATATAGTTGATCTAACTTAATAGTTAGAGTACAGTCCATAGTGGATCTAAAGTAATAGTGAGAGTCCAGTCCATAGTGAATCCAACACAATAGTCTGAGAGTCCAGTCCACAAGTCGGCAGCGCAGAGACGTCCCCAACCAATGCAGAGATGAGCTTGTGGCCACCCAACCAGAGCAGAAAAGAAGAGTCAGCTCAACTGTTTAAAAGGGAGTGAAGTCGACTTACATCAAGGCCATGGTGGGTCCCTACCACACTTAGCCCCCCACAAACCCCAAGTGTCTAACATGCAGTTAAATCTAAGAGACGGACGAGCAGGGGACAAGCCAGGAGGACTGGAGCCCCATACATGCCGAGGCGTCTGGCTGCTCCGGGGTCAGTCGCGGTCCCGCTTAAGTCGGGGAAACCGGCAGGGAAACAAGCGAGCTGCGTAAAGGTCAGTGTGTGTGTGTGCGTAAGCGTGTGTGTGTGTGTGTGTGTATTTACGCCACCTGTTTGCGACTTTACTCCCCAGACACGGGCGCGCTTCAAACTATTTATGCTAATCCCGCCTCCTCGCTGAGGAGCACTTCTTTTACATTTCCTTTACATTTTTCCAATAAATATTAAACACTATGACAATGAAATGGGATTTCCAAACACACACACACACACACACACACACACACACACACACACACACACACACACACACACACACACGGTCTTTCATCTGCTCCCTGGCTGTGTGCAGTTTAGCATATTTGTGGCTGGCCTGCTTGTCTAAACAGCAAATAGGATGCACAACACGGCAGACAGGATCAAGAGGACAAGCCCGCCGTGTGTGCGTGTATATGTGTGTGTGTGTGTGTGTGCGTTCTTGTATGTCTACCCTCCTGAGACCCCAAAAAGTTCCGTCCATATGAGGACCGGTAAACAAGTTCCGTCCATGTGAGGACCGGTGAACAAGTTCCGTCCATGTGAGGACCGGTGAACAAGTTCCGTCCATGTGAGGACCGGTGAACAACTTCCGTCCATGTGAGGACCGGTGAACAACTTCCGTCCATGTGAGGACCGGTGAACAACTTCCGTCCATGTGAGGACCGGTGAACAAGTTCCGTCCATATGAGAACCGGTGAACAAGTTCCGTCCATGTGAGGACCGGTGAACAACTTCCGTCCATATGAGGACCGGCGAACAAGTTCCGTCCATATGAGGACCGGCGAACAAGTTCCGTCCATATGAGGACCGGCGAACAAGTTCCGTCCATATGAGGACCGGCGAAGAAGTTCCGTCCATATGAGGACCGGCGAACAAGTTCCGTCCATGTGAGGACCGGTGAAAAAGTGAGGACTTAAACTGTGGTCCCAATACGGAAAACCATCGCATCTGATAGAGAACGTCTCATTTGAAATCTATCAAAATGAGGGTGGTCCCAAAAAGGAGGGATATTGTTCTAATTGACTGTCTGTCGGTTTTAAAAGTGGCCAACATATGAAATAACAAGCGTGTGTAAATTAACATGTGAAGTGCTCCCCCTCTGGTCAACATTTGTAATAACAAGTGCGTGTAAGGAATTTAAATGCGCCCCCTTTGGCCAAAATTTAATAAAACATTTAAATAAATATGTATATAGAGACATACTGTAATAATATGGAAGTAAATAATAAAGACTACAGAACAATTACTAACCAAAATTCCCCCAAAAATATTAACTAGAGGCTTCATTTTTTTTATATTTGCATAGTATTTATGATTAATGTTGTAAATACAAATATTTATTTATCTAGAAAGGGTGGTCCTAAAGAGGTCGGCATTTTTCTCAGGTCCCCAGAGGGTCAGAACTACAAGAATGTGTGTGTGTGTGTGTGTGTGTGTGTGTGTGTGTGTGTGTGTGTGTGAGTGTGTGTGAGTGTGAAGGCTCTAAACAACAACAAAATGGGCGGCGTGACGCCCGCTGGCGGCCGGCGTGGCGAGGGGAGCAGGGAGAGGCGAATTAGAGCGGTAGAAGGATTGTTCACGGAGGAGGAAGACGAGGGGGAGGAGTTTGGTCACGGAGGAGGAAGACGAGGGGGAGGAGTTTGGTCACGGAGGAGGAGGAAGACATGATGAAGATTGTCTCATCAGTTTTCTCAACGCACTTCCTGCTCCGCCTCCACCGCTTCCTTTACCCCTGGCACTAAACCGAGCCCCCACCCCCATAGGACTGAGAGTAAGTACACAAGTGTACACACTAATGTGTTTTAAAACATCAAGTGTAAGTACACACGTTTACTCTAAAGACTAAGTGTAGGTACACATGTGTACACACTAAGGTACTTGAAATACTAAGTGTGAGTACACAAGTGTAAACACTTAGTTACCGAAAAGACAAAGTGTAGGTAAATAAGTGCACACACTCAAGCACTTAAAAGACGAAGTGTAAGTAGACAAGTGTAATCACTAATGAACTTAAAATACAAGTGCACCCAAAATACTATGTTTGAGTACACAAGTGTACACACTAATGTACTTAAAATACTAAGTTTAAGTGCACATGTGTACTCCAAAGACTAAGTGTAGGTACACACGCGTACACACTAAGGTACTTGGAATACTAAGTGTGAGTACACAAGTGTACACACTTAATTATCGAAAAGGCAAAGTGTATATACATAAGTGTACACACTCAAGCACTCAAAAGACAAAGTGTAAGTAAACAAGTGTACATCCATCCATCCATCCATTTTCTACCGCTTATTCCCTTTCGGGGTCGCGGGGGGCGCTGGCGCAAAATACTAAGTTTAAGTACACAAGCGTACACACCAATGTGATTGAAATACTAAGTGTAAGTACACGACTGTACTCAAAAGACTCAGCGTAAGTACACAAGTGTAGACTTATGTACTCAAAAGACTAAGTGTAAGTACACGGGTGTACTCTACAGACTAAGTGTAAGTACACGTGCACACACTGAGATACTTAAAATACTAAATGTAAGTACACAAGTGCACTCAAAATACCAAGTAGAAGTACACAAGTGTACTTAAAATATTAAGTGTAACTACACAAGTGTACTTAAAATAATATGTTTAAGTACACAAGTGCACTTAAAATATTAAGTGTAACTACACAAGTGTACTGAAAACCATAAATGTAAGTACACAAGTTTACTTAAAATACTCAGTGTAAGTACACACGTGTACACACTAAGGTACTTAAAATATTAGATGTAAGTACACAAGTGTACTCAAAATACTAAGTGTAAGTACACAAGTGTACTTAAAATACTATTTACAAGTACACAAGTGTACTTACATTATTAAGTGTAACTACACAAGTGTACTTAAAATAATAAGTGTAAGTACACAAATGTATTTAAAATATAAAGTGTAAGTACAGGAGTATACTTAAAACATAAGTGTAAGTACACAAGTGCCTCAATGGGACCCAGCGAACGTATAAAATGGAATTGACTTATGCTCCTCCCCCTCGGTCCTGACCAATGGCCTTTGAGCAAGAAGATGTTTCCATTGAGCGTCGTGTGCTCTCCGGGTGTCACGTGACTTCTTCGCCGCCATCTTGGCTGGGATGCAAGGTCTTCTGAGATCAAAGTCTCCGCCTCCTTGCCAAGATGAAAGTCCCACGTCTCGTTGGTCCTCACAGCTTCTGGAAGCTTCCGACACGGAGGTCACGTGACTCGCACGCCAGGTGGCCGCACTAACCTGTTGGCGGCGGGGAATGGGCGGAGTCACGAGGTTCTACGCATTAACGGCGACTTTTCTCAACGTGAGGAAGGAAGGAAATAGAAATTGGAGAAGGTCAAAGAGCGAAGGGGGGGGGTGGGGGAGTGGAGGGGTTAGCGGGAATCGAACAGCGGGAGAAAGGATTCATCTCCACGCAACCACAGGAGGCGGAGCAACACACTCGCTGATAAGAAAGTCGCTTGTTGATCCCTCCTCGCGCGTGTGTGTGTGTGTGTGTGTGTGTGTGTGTGTGTGTGTGTGTGTGTGTGTGTGTGTGTGTGTGTAGGAGGAGGGACATATCAGAAGGGAATGAGGAAGGAGGAAACCAAGGAAGGAAAAAAGAAAAAGGAAAGTAAGACGAAGGAAAAATGGAAAGGAAGGAAATTAGGGAAGAAAGGAAGGAAGAAGAAAAGGAGTCAATGAGGAAAGAGAAAGAGGACAGACAGACAGGGAATGAAGGAAAAGGATTCGGAAATGTAGGAAGGATAGAAGGGCAAAGGAAACGGAGACCGAACATAAATAATGATGAAAAGGAAAGAGGAAAGAAGAACAAAGAAAAGCAAGTGAAAAAAGAAGGAGGAGAAAAGGAAAGAAGAACCAAAGGAAAGGAAGAAGGGAAGAGGGGAAGAAGACATGTTGAAAGAAAAGGAGGAAATGAAGGAGGGGAAAGATGAAAAAAGTAAGGACAAAGGGAAGGAAAAATGAAGGAGGGGAAGGAGGAAGGAAGGAAGAATACAAGGATAAGAAAGAGGGAAAGGGAAGAGAAAGACAAAATAAGTAAAGCAATAGTTGAGAGGGAGAAAGAAGGATGTGAAGGAAGGGAAAGAGGGAAGAAGGAAGGAGCAAAGGTCAAACAAGAGGAAGGAATGATGACAGGAAATAAGAAGGAAAGAAGTCAAACTCAATGAAAGAACAAAAGAGGAAGGGAAAGACTAGAGGGAGGAAGAAAGAAAAGAGGGATTAAATGAAGGTAGAGAAAGAGGACAAAGGGGAGGACAAAATCAAGAAAAAGAAGGAAGAAATGAAGGAAGGGAAAGATGAAAGAAGTGAGGACAATGAAGAAAGAATATAAGGATAAGAAAGAGGGAAAAGGAAGCAACAATTGGGAGAGAAAAAGAAGGAAGTGAAGGAATGACAGGAAGATAGGAAGGGAAAGAGGGAAGAAGAAAGGAGAAGAAGGATGGAGAGGAGGTCAAACAAGAGGAAGAAATAATGACAGGAAATAGAAAGGAAAGAAGAACAAGTCAATAAAATAATAAAAAAAGGGAGGGAAAGACTAGAGGAAGGAAAAAAGAATAGAGGGAGTAAATGAAGGAAGAGAAAGAGGACAGAAAGACAGGAAATGAAGGGAAAGAAGGAAGAAATGAAGGAAGGGAAAGATGAAAAAAGTAAGGAGAAAGGGAAGGAGGAAGGAAGAAAAATACGGATAAGAAAGAGAGAAAAGGAAGAGAAAGACAAAATAAGGAAAGCAACAATTCAGGGAGAAAAAGAAGGAAATGAACAGGAAGACAGGAAATTAAGGAAGGGATAGAGGGAAAAGGGAAGGAGAGAAGGTCAAACAAGAGGAAGGAATAATCACAGGAAATAAAAAGGAAAAAAGGCAAAGTCAATGAATGAATAAAAAAAGGGAACGACTAGAGGAAGGAAGAAAGAAGAGAAGGAGTAAATGAAGGAAGAGAAAGAGGAGAAAGGGGAGGACAAGATGAAGGAAGAAACAAAGGAAAGGAAAGAGGAAAATAAATGAAAGAAAAAATGAAGGAAGGGAACGATGAAAGAAAAAGTAAGAAGAGAAGGAAGGAAAAAGAACAAAATAACTGGAAATGGAAAAAGAAAAGAGAAGAACTGAAATAAAAGAGGAGGAAATAAAGGAAGAGAAGATGTAAGGAAAGAAGAATAAATGGAAGGGAACAACATAAAGAAAAAAGGAAAATAAATAAATAAATGAAGGAAGGGTAGGATGAAAGAAGTAAGGACAGGAAGAAGGAAAGGAGATTATAAGAAATGAAAGAAGGGAAACAGGTCAAAAAGGAAAGAGGAAATAAATGAAGGGAGGGAAAGAGGACAGAAGGACAGGAAATGAAGGAAGAGAAAGAGGACAAAGGTGAGGACAAGATGAAGGAAGAAACAAAGGAAAGGAAAGAGGAAAGGATGAAAAAGGAAATGGAAAAAGAAATGAAGGAAGGAAAACAGGTCAAAAAAGGAAGAAAGAGGAAACAAATGAGGGAAGGAAAAGAGGACAGAAGGAGAGCAAATGAAGAGAAAGAAGATCAAAGAAAATGAAGGAAAACAGGAAGAAGGAAATGTGTGTACTATTTAAAAATAGTGTGTACTATTAGTGTGTACTATTAGTGTGTACTATTTAAATATAGGGTTTACTATTAGTGTGGACAATTAATCTACAAAATAGTGTGTACTATTAGTGTGTACTATTAGTGTGTACAAAGTATACAATATTGTGTACTATTAGTGTGTACAAGGTATGAAATAGTGTGTACTATTAAAGTGTCAAGGTATAAAATAGTGTACTATTAGTGTGTGCAAAGTATAAAAAAGTGCGTACTATTAGTATGTACAAAGTGTAAAATAGTGTGTAATATTAGTGTGTACAAAGTGTAAATTAGTGTGTACTGTTTGTGTGTACGAAGTGTAAAACAGTGTGTACTATTAGTGTGTGCAAAGTGTAAAACAGTGTGTACTATTAGTGTGTACAAAGTGTAAAATAGTGTGTACTATTAGTGTGTACAAAGTTTAAAATAGCGTGTACTATCAGTGTGTTCAGAGCGCAAAATAGTGTGTACTATTAATGTGTTCAAAGTACAAAACAGTGTGTACTATTAGTGTGTACAAAGTGTAAATCAGTGTGTACTATTAGTGTGTACAAAGTGTAAAATAGTGTGTACTATTAGTGTGCACAATCTAAAATTAGCATGTTTACTATTAGTGCGTACAATCTATAAAATAGTGTGTACTATTAGTGCGTAAAATTTATAAAATATTGTGTATTATTAGTCTGTACAAGGTATGAAATAGTGTGTACTATTAAAGTGTCAAAGTACAAATTAGTGTGTTCTATTAGTGTGTGCAAAGTGTAAAAAAGTGCGTACTATTAGTATGTACAAAGTGTAAAATAGTGTGTAATATTAGTGTGTACAAAGTGTAAATTAGTGTGTACTGTTTGTGTGTACAAAGTGTAAAACAGTGTGTACTATTAGTGTGTGCAAAGTGTAAAACAGTGTGTACTATTAGTGTGTACAAAGTGTAAAATAGTGTGTACTATTAGTGTGTACAAAGTTTAAAATAGCGTGTACTATCAGTGTGTTCAGAGCGCAAAATAGTGTGTACTATTAATGTGTTCAAAGTACAAAACAGTGTGTACTATTAGTGTGTACAAAGTGTAAATCAGTGTGTACTATTAGTGTCTACAAAGTGTAAAATAGTGTGTACTATTAGTGTGCACAATCTAAAATTAGCATGTTTACTATTAGTGCGTACAATCTATAAAATAGTGTGTACTATTAGTGCGTAAAATCTATAAAATATTGTGTATTATTAGTCTGTACAAGGTATGAAATAGTGTGTACTATTAAAGTGTCAAAGTACAAATTAGTGTGTTCTATTAGTGTGTGCAAAGTGTAAAATAGTGTGTACTACTAGTATGTACAAAGTGTAAAATAGTGTGTACTATTAATCTGTGCAAAGTGTAAAATAGTGTGTACTATTAGTGTGTACAAAGTGTAAAACAGTGTGTACTATATGTGTGTGCAAAGTGTAAAACAGTGTGTACTATTAGTGTGTACAAAGTGTACAATAGAATGTACTATTAGTGTGTTCAAAGTGCAAAATAGTGTGTACTATTAATGTGTTCAATAGTGTGTAATATTAGTGAGTACAATCTATAAAATAGAATGTACTATTAGTGTTCTAAAGTGTAAAACAGTGTGTGCTATTAGTCTGTACAAAGTATAAAATAGTGTGTACTGTTAGTGTGTAAAAAGTATACAATAGTGTGTACTGTTAGTATCTACAAAGTATAGAATAGTGTGTAATATTAGTGAGTAAAATCTATAAAATAGTGTGTACTATTAGTGTTCTAAAGTGTAAAACAGTGTGTACTATTAGTGTGTACAAAGTATAGTGTGTACTATTAGTGTGTACAAAGTATAGTGTGTACTATTAGTGTGTACAAAGTATACAATAGTGTGTACTGTTAGTGTGTACAAAGTATACAATATTGTGTATTATTAGTGTGTAGAAGGTATGAAATAGTGTGTACTATTAAAGTGTCAAAGTACAAATTAGTGTGTTCTATTAGTGTGTGCAAAGTGTAAAATAGTGTGTACTATTAGTATGTACAAAGTGTAAAATAGTGTGTACTATTAGTGTGTACAAAGTATACAAGAGTGTGAACTATTAGTGTGTACAAAGTATACAATAGTGTGTACTATTAGTGTGTACAAAGGGTAAAATAGTGTGTACTATTAGTGTGTACAAAGTGTACAATAGAATGTACTATTAGTGTGTTCAAAGTGCAAAATAGTGTGTACTATTAATGTGTTCAATAGTGTGTAATATTAGTGAGTACAATCTATAAAATAGTATGTACTATTAGTGTTCTAAAGTGTAAAACAGTGTGTACTATTAGTGTGTACAAAGTATACAATAGTGTGTACTGTTAGTGTGTACAAAGTATACAATAGTGTGTACTGTTAGTGTGTACAAAGTATACAATAGTGTGTAATATTAGTGAGTAAAATCTATAAAATAGTGTGTACTATTAGTGTTCCAAAGTGTAAAACAGTGTGTACTATTAGTGTGTACAAAGTATAGTGTGTACTATTAGTGTGTACAAAGTATACAATATTGTGTATTATTAGTGTGTACAAGGTATGAAATAGTGTGTACTATTAAAGTGTCAAAGTACAAATTAGTGTGTTCTATTAGTGTGTGCAAAGTGTAAAATAGTGTGTACTATTAGTATGTACAAAGTGTAAAATAGTGTGTACTATTAGTGTGTACAAAGTATACAATAGTGTGTACTATTAGTGTGTACAAAGTATACAATAGTGTGTACTATTAGTGTGTACAAAGTATACAATTGGTAGTGTGATCTACTAATACCGTGCTCAGTATTTAAGAGGTGTGTGAAGTCTTCATCCTGCGGCGGCACACACACACACACACACACAATGATGGCCTGGGGTGTGTGTGTGTGTGTGTGTGTGTGTGTGTGTGTGTGTGTGTGTGCGTGTGTGTGTGCGTGTGTGTGTGTGTGTGTGTGTGTGTGTGCGTGTGTGTGCATGATATGCTATCTTAACAGAGCGCTAATTCAATTAAGAGGAAGGTTAGCTGGGGGGGAGGAGCTTGTGTGTGTGTGTGTGTGTGTTTGTGTGTGTGTGTGTGTGTGAGACATATAAAATATAATAAAATAGCATGCCTACATTTTGCAGGGGTTAGCGACATGCTAACTGAGCGTTTCAAGGCTAAAGCCCGCCCCAGAATAGATCAGGTGACATGTGACCACGCCCCCTCAGTGAGGCATCAAGGCCAGGCTCATTTGCATATGCTTGCATAAGCTAATGCTAGGCTAATGTGAGGATGCTAGCTGATTAGCATCGCGTTAGCATGGGATCCTGCGCCCGCCATTTAGCCTACTATCAATCATCAACTTTGTTTTGGAGTGTGAGAATATTACTTATGTTTGTTTTTGAGTCTTATTGTCCACTTAAAACCTCTTTTTTTGCTTTTTGGCGCTTATAAAAAAAGTAACACTACCTCAAAAGTAATAGTACATTAAAAGTGATAACACGTATAAAGTAATACTACGTAAAAAGTATTTATACTTATAAAATAATAATAAATAAAAAGCAAAAATACATTAAAATGATTGCATTAAAAGTAATAAGAGGTATAAGTTAAAATTACTTAAAAAGTAATGTTACGTAATAGGTAAAATAATGAATACTTATAAAATAATAATAATAAAAAGTATTACATTAAAAGTGATAAAACATATAAAGTAATATTACGTAAAAAGTAATATGTTAAAAGTAATATTACGTAAACGGTAATAGTACATTAAAATAATTTATACTTATAAAATAATAATAATAATAAATATTTAATTAAAAGTAATAATACATATAAAGTAAGATTATGTAAAAAGTAATCATATATTACAATTAAAAATACTTATAACGTGGTGATGAATAAAAAGTAATAAAATGTTAAAAGTATTAAAGTAATAAGATGTATAAAGTAAAATTACGTAAAAATAAATAATGTATTAAAAATAATATTACGTAAAAAGTATTGCAATAAAGGTGGTAATACGTATAAAGTAATATTCCGTAAAACGTATTAATATATTAAAAGTAAAAATACTTTTAAAGTTATGATGAATAAAAAGTAGGAAAATTATTAGTAATAATACGTATAAAGTAATATTATGTAAAAAGTAATAATACATTAAATGTAAATTTACCTAAAAAGTAGAAGTACGTAAAAAGTATTAGTACATTAAAAGTGATAATACATTAAAATTATTACGTCAAAAGTAGTATTACGTATAAAGTTAATATTACGTAAATAGTAATATGTTAAAAGTAATATTACGTACAAGGTATTAATACATTAAAATAATTGATACTTATAAAATAATAATACTAAAAAGTACTACATTAAAAGTGATAATACATATAAAGTAATATTACGTAAAAAGTAATAATGTATTAAAAGTAATATTACGTAAAAAGTATTACAATAAGGTGATAATAATCAATCAATCAATCAATCAATGATTATTTATATAGCCCTAAATCGCTAGTGTCTCAAAGGGCTGCACAAACCACAACACAAACCACAACACAACCACAACACAAACCACAACACAAACCACAACGACATCCTCGCTAGAGCCCACATAAGTAGAAAGTAATATCACGTAAAAAGTATTAATATAATTAAAGTATTAAACTATAAGTAAAAATATGTATAAAGTAATATTACGTCAAATGTATTTATATAATAAAAGTACAAAAACTTATACATTTATGATGAATAAAAAGTAATAAAACATTAAGAGTATCCAATTATAAGTAACTAATATGTATGAAGTAATATTACATGAAAAGTATTCATACTTTGTAAAATAATAATAATTAAAAAGTAATAATAAATCACAAGTATTACATTAAAAGTAAAAAGAGGCATAAGGTTATATTACATAAAAAGTAACATGTTAAAAGTAATATTACGTGAAAGGTAATAATACATTCAAATAATTAATACTTATAAAGTAATAATAATAAAAAGTATTACATTAAAAGTGATAACACGTATAAAGTAATATTACGTAAAAAGTAATAATGTATTAAAAGTAATATGACGTAAAAAAGTATAAAAAGAAAGGGGATAATAAGTATAAAGTAATATTACGTAAAAAATTATTAATACTTATAAAATAATCATAAATAAAAATTAATATAAATTCAAATTATTACATTAATAGTAATAAGGTAATCATACGTAAAAATGAATATGTTACAAGTAATATTACGTAAAAGGTAATAATACATTCAATTAATTAAAACTTATAAAACAATAATAATAAAAAGTATTACATTAAAAGTGATAATTCATATAAAGTAATATTACGTAAAAAGTAATAATGTATTAAAAGTAATACTACTTAAAATTATTACAATAAAGGTGATAATACCCATAAAGTAATAATACGTAAAAAGTACTAATATATTAAAATTTAAAATACTCATAAAGTTATGATAAATAAAAAGTGATAAAACATTAAAAGTATTAAATTATAAGTAATAATACATATAAAGTAATATTACGTAAAAAGTAATAATACATTAAAAGTACTATTACCTAAAAAGTAAAGGTACATAAAAAGTAATACATTAAAATTATTACATTAAAAGTAGTAATATGTTTAAAGTAATAATACATTAAAAGTATTACATTAAATTAGTAATAAGTATAAAGTAATATTTCGTACAAAGTAAGAATACATTAAAAGTAATATTGCGTTAAAAGTAATAACAAAAACTAATAATAAATAAAAAACTACTAATACATTAAGTAATAATACATGCAAAGTAATTAGAAGTAACAAAGCAAACATTTTGTTGATTTAGGTCATTATTTTATTGCATTTTTTAAAATTGTTTTACTTGACAAGCATTACTGCAAACAACATCCATAACCAGCATTTTATTAATGAATTCATGTGTTTATTTATTTGTGTATTTATTTATTCATACATTCATTCATTTATTTTTTACTTTATTTGATTAAAATGTACTTATTTGTATTATTCATGAAATATTCAACTAATAGTAAAAATAGAATTATTCATTACAAACACATTCAATAATTGATTAAGTTATTCATTTATTGCTGTTTTTATGAATAAATTATTTGATGCTGCCATTTATTTCATGAATTTATTGTTGTTGTTTTATCAGTACATGTTTTTACTACCAATGCAAAATGATCATAGCATTTATTTTCTATTATTTTAGTATAATTGTTGAAAGCATACATTAATTAATGACTAATCAATTAGTGATTTATTTTCTTTGATCATTTTTAATGTCCAGTAGCTCTTTTTGAAGGCCTCACTTTGATAAAGAAGGTGAGAAACAGTGAAGGTGAGGACTTTGATGTCAAGCTCAGCTAGCTTAGCAACCACGGAGCTACATTTGTCATTTTTTTTTAATGCAGGTTCAGGCCTGAGACTGTGTGGGCGGGAGGCGGGACATTGGGGAAGAAGCCCCGCCTACCTTGAAGCTGGCCAGCTGTGCGGAGGCGGCGGTGTCCCGGCGAAGGCAGGAGTTGAAGATGAGGAGCTCGGTGTGTCGCAGCCACGCCTTCAGCTCCTTGATGCGCGCCTGCAGCTGCTCCAACATGAGCGGGTCCGCCGCCGCAGCGGGGCATGCATCGGCAGCGGGGCGCCGGCTCTGTGGCTGGCCGGACCCGGAGTGACCGGAGAGAATCTTCTGCAAGCAGAGAGAAAAAAAGAACATTTGTGGCAAAAATAAATAGAATCGGCCGCGTAAAACTTTAGCATGCTAACGTGGAAAAAGTTAGCATACTTCGAAATTGGTGCCAAGTATCAAAAGCCGGGATTTGTAGGTTTAAACAAACATAATTAGCAACAACACTTGCATGCTAACAAAGAAAAGGTTAGCATATTTGCAAGTTTGTGCCAAGTATCAAAAGCTATCATTTGTAGGGTTTCAAAAGAACAAAATTAGCAACAATGCTCACATAAAACATTAGCATGCTAACATAGAAAAATTTTGCATAATTCTACGTTGGTGCCAAGTATCAAAAGCCGGGATTTTAAGGTTTAAACGAACATAATTAGCAACTGCGCTAGCATAAAATGTTAGCATGCTAACAGAAAAGGTTATCATATTTCCAAATTGGTGCCAAGTATCAATAGCCGGGATTTTAAAGTTCAAACGAACATAATTAGCAACTGCGCTAGCATATAACGTTAGCATGCTAACATAGAAAAATTTAGCATCATTCTACGTTGGTGCCAAGTATCAAAAGCCGGGATTTTAAGGTTTAAACGAACTTAATTAGCAACTACGCTAGCATAAAACGTTAGCATGCTAACAGAAAAGGTTATCATATTTCCAAATAGGTGCCAAGTATCAATAGCCGGGATTTTAAAGTTCAAACGAACATAATTAGCAACTGCGCTAGCACATAACGTTAGCATGCTAACATAGAAAAATTTAGCATCATTCTACGTTGGTGCCAAGTATCAAAAGCCGGGATTTTAAGGTTTAAACGAACTTAATTAGCAACTGCGCTAGCATATAACGTTAGCATGCTAACATAGAAAAATTTAGCATCATTCTACGTTGGTGCCAAGTATCAAAAGCCGGGATTTTAAGGTTTAAACGAACTTAATTAGCAACAATGCTCTCATAGAAGGTTAGCATGCTAACATAGGAAAATGTGCATACTTCTAAGACTTCGAAGGGGAAGGGGGATGGGGGCATTAGCGTATTAGCATCTTTAGTGTTAGCAGCGTGGAAAGATCATGTGACCTGGCGAGGCGAGGACTGGAAGGCGTCCTCACTTTATTGATTAATTCCGGCGACAGCTGGCGTTGCTCATCAGGACGATGAAAGGCGGCGACGTGACTTTGTTCCCGGGAAGAAACAAAAACTCTCCTGTCGACCGCGCTCGCCGTCGCCGCCATCTGTGAGCGTCTCATCTCAACAACACCCGCCACCCCCCCAGCCCCCATCCCCCGACCACCGTCTCCACGTTAGCGAGCGCTCCAACATGTGTAAGTGTCTCTTTCCCCGCGCATTCCATCTCGGAGAATTGAACGTTAGCGGCAGACGGGGCGTCGCTCTTCCGCCGCGGCAAGCAGGCTGTGATTAAACTTCACGCTAGGACCGCCGCCAGGGGACAGATGCATGCTGGGAAGCGGAAGGGAAGCCATACCGTCGGAAAAAAGGTTTGACGCTAAACTGAACCTCGGAAAGTGTTCATATGTAACATTAGAAAGTTAGCGTACTTCTAAGATGGTGCAGAGTACCAAAAGCCAACATTTTTTAGTTTTGAACAAAAAATTTTAGCAACAATCCTAACATAAAAAGTTAACATGCTAACATAGAAAAAGATAGCATACTTCTAAGATGGTGCCAAGTATCAAAAGCCAAGATTTTTAGGTTTAAACGAACAAAATTAGCAACGAAATTAGCATAAAACTTTAGCATGCTAACACAGAAAATGCTAGAATACTTCTAAGATGGTGCCAAGTATCAAAAGCCAACATTTTTTAGTTTTAAACAAAAAAAATTAGCAACAATGCTAACAAAAACTTAACATGCTAACATAGAAAAAGATAGCATACTTCTAAAATGGTGCAAAGTATAAAAAGCCAAGATTTTTAGGTTTAAACGAACGAAATTAGCAATGAAGCTGGCATAAAACTTTAGCATGCTAACACAGAATACGCTAGACTACTTCAAAAATGCTGCCAAGTATCAAAAGCCAAGATTTTTAGGTTTAAACTAACAAAATTAGCAACGAAGCTAGCGTAAAACTTTAGCATATTACCATGGAAAAATCTAGAATACTTCCAAATTCGTGCCAAGTATCAAAAGCCAAGATTTCAATGTTAAAACAAACAAAATTAGCAACAATGCTAGCATAAAACTTTCGCATGCTAACATAGAAAAAGAGAACATACTTCCAATATGGTGCCAAGAATCAAGTTAGGATTTTAAGGTTTAAACAAACAAAATTATCACTAAAGCTGGCATAAAACGTTAGCATACTAACGTAGAAACAGATAGCATACTTCTAAGATGGTGCCAAGTATCAAAAGCCAAGATATTTAGGTTTAAACGAACAAAATTAGCAACGAAGCTAGCATGAAACTTTAGCATGCTAACACAGAAAACGCTAGAATACTTCTAAGATGGTGCCAAGTATCAAAAGCCAAGATTTTTAGGTTTAAACGAACAAAATTAGCAACGAAGCTAGCATGAAACTTTAGCATGCTAACACAGAAAACGCTAGAATACTTCTAAGATGGTGCCAAGTATCAAATGCCAAGATTTTTAGGTTTAAACGAACAAAATTAGCAACGAAGCTATCATAAAACATTAGCATGTTAACATAGAAAAAGCAAGCATACTTCTAAGATGCTGCCAAGTATCAAAAGCCAAGATTTTTAGGTTTAAACTAACAAAATTAGCAACAAAGCTAGTGTAAAACTTTAGCATATTACCATAGAAAAATCTAGAATACTT
>NC_084634.1:2105476-2120476 GCF_033978795.1 Nerophis ophidion | reverse complement strand
GTGTATAGTCGCACTTGAATGAGGCCTAGGAGTCAGAGTGTATAGTCGCACTTGAATGAGGCCTAGGAGTCAGAGTGTATAGTCGCACTTGAATGAGGCCTAGGAGTCAGACTGTATAGTCGCACTTGAATGCGGCCTAGGAGTCAGAGTGTATAGTCGCACTTGAATGAGGCCTAGGAGTCAGAGTGTATAGTCGCACTTGAATGAGGCCTAGGAGTCAGAGTGTATAGTCGCACTTGAATGAGGCCTAGGAGTCAGACTGTATAGTCGCACTTGAATGCGGCCTAGGAGTCAGAGTGTATAGTCACACTTGAATGAGGCCTAGGAGTCAGAGTGTATAGTCGCACTTGAATGAGGCCTAGGAGTCAGAGTGTATAGTCGCACTTGAATGAGGCCTAGGAGTCAGAGTATATAGTCGCACTTGAATGCGGCCTAGGAGTCAGAGTGTATAGTCGCACTTGAATGAGGCCTAGGAGTCAGAGTGTATAGTCGCACTTGAATGAGGCCTAGGAGTCAGAGTGTATAGTCGCACTTGAATGAGGCCTAGGAGTCAGAGTGTATAGTCGCACTTGAATGAGGCCTAGGAGTCAGAGTGTATAGTCGCACTTGAATGAGGCCTAGGAGTCAGAGTGTATAGTCGCACTTGAATGAGGCCTAGGAGTCAGAGTGTATAGTCGCACTTGAATGCGGCCTAGGAGTCAGAGTGTATAGTCGCACTTGAATGAGGCCTAGGAGTCAGAGTGTATAGTCGCACTTGAATGCGGCCTAGGAGTCAGAGTGTATAGTCGCACTTGAATGAGGCCTAGGAGTCAGAGTGTATAGTCGCACTTGAACGAGGCCTAGGAGTCAGAGTGTATAGTCGCACTTGAATGCGGCCTAGGAGTCAGAGTGTATAGTCGCACTTGAATGCGGCCTAGGAGTCAGAGTGTATAGTCGCACTTGAATGAGGCCTAGGAGTCAGACTGTATAGTCGCACTTGAATGCGGCCTAGGAGTCAGAGTGTATAGTCACACTTGAATGAGGCCTAGGAGTCAGAGTGTATAGTCGCACTTGAATGAGGCCTAGGAGTCAGAGTGTATAGTCGCACTTGAATGAGGCCTAGGAGTCAGAGTATATAGTCGCACTTGAATGCGGCCTAGGAGTCAGAGTGTATAGTCGCACTTGAATGAGGCCTAGGAGTCAGAGTGTATAGTCGCACTTGAATGCGGCCTAGGAGTCAGAGTGTATTGTCGCACTTGAATGAGGCCTAGGAGTCAGAGTGTATAGTCGCACTTGAATGAGGCCTAGGAGTCAGAGTGTATAGTCGCACTTGAATGAGGCCTAGGAGTCAGAGTGTATAGTCGCACTTGAATGAGGCCTAGGAGTCAAGAGTGTATAGTCGCACTTGAACGCGGCCTAGGAGTCAGAGTGTATAGTCGCACTTGAATGAGGCTTAGGAGTCAGAGTGTATAGTCGCACTTGAATGAGGCTTAGGAGTCAGAGTGTATAGTCACACTTGAATGAGGCCTAGGAGTCAGAGTGTATAGTCGCACTTGAATGAGCCCTAGGAGTCAAGAGTGTATAGTCGCACTTGAATGCGGCCTAGGAGTCAGAGTGTATAGTCGCACTTGAATGAGGCCTAGGAGTCAGAGTGTATAGTCGCACTTGAATGAGGCCTAGGAGTCAGAGTGTATAGTCGCACTTGAATGAGGCCTAGGAGTCAGAGTGTATAGTCGCACTTGAATGAGGCCTAGGAGTCAGACTGTATAGTCGCACTTGAAGGCGGCCTAGGAGTCAGAGTGTATAGTCGCACTTGAATGAGGCCTAGGAGTCAGAGTGTATAGTCGCACTTGAATGAGGCCTAGGAGTCAGAGTGTATAGTCGCACTTGAATGAGGCCTAGGAGTCAGACTGTATAGTCGCACTTGAATGCGGCCTAGGAGTCAGAGTGTATAGTCACACTTGAATGAGGCCTAGGAGTCAGAGTGTATAGTCGCACTTGAATGAGGCCTAGGAGTCAGAGTGTATAGTCGCACTTGAATGAGGCCTAGGAGTCAGAGTATATAGTCGCACTTGAATGCGGCCTAGGAGTCAGAGTGTATAGTCGCACTTGAATGAGGCCTAGGAGTCAGAGTGTATAGTCGCACTTGAATGCGGCCTAGGAGTCAGAGTGTATTGTCGCACTTGAATGAGGCCTAGGAGTCAGAGTGTATAGTCACACTTGAATGCGGCCTAGGAGTCAGAGTGTATAGTCACACTTGAATGCGGCCTAGGAGTCAGAGTGTATAGTCGCACTTGAATGAGGCCTAGGAGTCAGAGTGTATAGTCACACTTGAATGCGGCCTAGGAGTCAGAGTGTATAGTCACACTTGAATGAGGCCTAGGAGTCAGAGTGTATAGTCGCACTTGAATGAGGCCTAGGAGTCAGAGTGTATAGTCGCACTTGAATGAGGCCTAGGAGTCAGAGTGTATAGTCGCACTTGAATGAGGCCTAGGAGTCAGAGTGTATAGTCGCACTTGAATGAGGCCTAGGAGTCAGAGTGTATAGTCGCTGGGTTAGGAAACTATTCCCGCTGCATACACAACATAGTACGTTTATTAAAGTGTCAGAGACATATTGACACGACGGCTCAGCGATTTTGACGAGGGGGAGGGGCTTAGCTGCCGTGTTGACGGGACAACCTTGGCCCGACCTTGGCGGGGAGGGGGGGGCGGGGGGGGGGGGGATACACTTTTCATTCGCCGTATGAGCGCAACGCTCTTTTTCGGCGCCAGGTTGGAGTCAGACGGCGTTCCTGGGAAGCCGCGAGTCTCCAGAGAGACCGGGATGAGAGCGCGGCGAGGCGGAGGGGGATGGGGGTGGGGGGGTCCGTTGTGGGTGGGGGGGGGGATGGAGAGATGCTGCTGAGTCGTGTCTCTTTGTTCTAAAGCAGATATATCCCCGACTTTATCAAGACTGACAGAACAAACGCTCAGGAAACTGTCTCCCACAGGACGCCTAATCCACATACACACTTACTTACACACACACACACTTACTTACACACACACACTATAAGAATCTTTAACAATGAGAAGGTAAAGGTTTGACGATTCACGAAAACTACACACAACTTTGAACCCTTGTGTGTGTGTGTGTATGTATGTGTGTGTGTGTCAATCATTGGTACTTTAAACGTGTTAATTTTTCCCAGGTCCCCAGAATGTAATAACTACATGAAAGTGTGTGTGTGTGTGTGTGTGTGTGTGTGTGTGCAGGTGGCATAACACAGGAAGAGAAGCTGACCTATGGCAGTCAGGCTGAGCATTTATAGGCGGTGCACTTGAAGGGCTGCCATATAGTGGGTGGGCAGGGGGAGGAGCCACCCGCTGTCACTCAGGGGGTTTGAAAAATTGACAGCCAAAGTGTTGCAACGCCGTTAAATAGTTTGGAAAGAAGGAAGGACTCGCAGTCATACAGCAGATATGAACATCGCTGTATGTATACTTTTGACCCAGCAGATTTATCCCAACGGAGCTATGTTGTCCAGGGGCTTAATGCCCCCTCGTAGGGTCTCCCGAGGCAAACAGTTCCTAGGTGAGGGATCAGACAAAGAGCAGCTCGAAGACCTCTATGATGAACACAAACGAAGGACCCAGATTTCCCTCGCCCAGACGTGGTTCACCGGGGCCCCCCTCTGGAGCCAGGCCCGGAGGTGGGGAACGATGGCGAGCGCCTGGTGGCCGGGCCTGTTCCCATGGTGGCCCGGCCGGGCACAGCTCAAAGAGGCAACGTGGGTCCCTCCCTCCAATGGGCTCACCACCCATAGCAGGGGCCATAAAGGTCGGGTGCACTTGGCGGTCCGATCCTCGGCTACATAAGCTTGCTCTTGGGACGTGGTACGTCACCTCGCTGGAGGGGGAAGGAGCCTGAGCTAGTGCGCAAGGTGGAGAAGTTCCGGCTGGATATAGTCGGACTCACTTCGACGCACAGCAAGGGCTCTGGAACCAGTTCTCTCGAGAGCGACTGGACTCTCTTCCACTCTGGCGTTGCCGGCAGTGAGAGGCGACGGGTTGGGGTGGCAACTTTTGTTGCCCCCGCGGCTCAAAGCCGCACGTTGGAGATCAACCCAGTGGACGAGAGGGTGGCCTCCTTCCGCCTTCGGGTGGGCGGGAGGGGGTCGTGGGGTGCGGGTCCTGACTGTTGTTTGTGCTTACGCACCAAACTGTAGTTGAGAGTACCCACCCTTTTTGGATTCACTCGAGGGAGTACTGGACAGTGCTCCTCCGGGTGATTACCTCGTTCTACTGGGGGACTTCAAAGCTCATGTTGGCAACGACAGTGAGACCTGGAGAGGCGTGATTAGGAATTAATGGCCGCCCGGATTTGACCCCGAGTGGTGTTTTGTTATTGGACTTTTGTGCTTGTCACAGATTGTCCATAACAAACACCATGTTCAAACATAAGGTGTCCATATATATGTGCACTTGGCACCAGGACACCCTCGGCCTCACTTCCATGATCGACTTTGTAGTTGTGTCATCGGATTTGCGGCCCCATGTTTTGGACACTCGGGTGAAGAGAGGGGCGGAGCTTTCTACCGATCACCACCTGGTGGTGAGTTGGCTGCGATGGTGGAGGAGGATGCCGGACAGACCTGGCAAGTCCAAACGCATTGTGAGGGTCTGCTGGGAACGTCTGGCAGAGTCTCCTGTCAGAGAGAGTTTTAATTCCCGCCTCCGGAAAATCTTTGAACATGTCAGGAGGGAGGTCCTGGACATTGAATCCGAGCAGACCATGTTCTGCACCTCTATTGTCGAGGTGGCTGATTGGAGCTGTGGCCGCAAGGTGGTTGGTGCCTGTCATGGCGGTAATCCCAGAACCCAACTGAGGGATGCCGTCAAGCTGAAGAAGGAGTCCTATTGGGTTCTTTTGGCTAATCGGACTCCGGAGGCAGTGGACAGGTACCGACAGGCCAGGCGGTGTGCGGCTTCAGCGGTCGCGGAGGCAAAAACTTGGACATGGGAGGAGTTCGGGGAAGCCTTGGTAAACGACTTCCAGACGGCTTCAAAGCGATTCTGGACCACCACCAGCCGCTTAGGGAAGCGGAAGCAGTGTTGTGTCAACACCATGTACGGTGAGGATGGTGTTCTGCTGACCTCGACTGCGGATGTTGTGGATCGGTGGAGGGAATATTTCGAAGACTTCCTCAACCCTACCAACACGTCTTCCTGCGAGGAAACAGTGCCTGGGGTATCTGTGGTGGGCTCTCTATTTCTGGGGCATAGGTTGCCAAGGTAGTTAAAAAGCTCCTCGTTGGCAAGGCCCCGGGGGTGGATGAGACCCGTTCCTTAAGGCTTTGGATGCTCTCTCACACACGTATACTCTCTTGGTTGACAAAACTCTGCAAAATCGCGTGGACATCGGGGGCAGAACCGGGGAGGTGGTTCCTCTCTTTAAGAAGGGGGACCGGAGGGTGTGTTCCAACTACCGTGGGATCACACTCCTCAGCCTTCTCGGTAAGGTCTATTCAGGTGTACTGGAGAGGAGGCTATTCCAGGTAGTCGAACCTTGGATTCAGGGGGAACAGTGTGGTTTTCGTCCTGGTCGTGGAACTGTGGACCAGCTCTATACTCTCGGCAGGGTTCTTGAGGGTGCATGGGAGTTTGCCCAACCAGTCTACTTGTGCTTTGTGGACTTGGAGAAGGCATTGGACCGTGTACCTCGGGAAGTCCTGTGGGGAGTGCTCAGAGAGTATGGGGTATCGGACTGTCTTATTGTGGCGGTCCTCTCCCTGTATGATCAGTGTCAGAGCTTGGTCCGCATTGCCGGCAGTAAGTGGGATCCGTTTCCAGTGAGGGTTGGACTCCGGCCAGGCTTCCCTTTATCACCCATTTTGTTCACAACTTTTATGGGCAGAATTTCTAGGCGCAGTCAAGGAGTTGAGGGGATCTAGTTTGGTGGCTGCAGGATTAGGTCTCTGCTTTTTGCAGATGATGTGGTCCTGATGGCTTCATCTGCCCAGGATCTTCAGCTCTCACTGGATCGTTTCGCAGCCGAGTGTGAAGCGACCGGGATGGGAATCAGCACCTCCAAGTCCGAGTCCATGGTTCTCGCCCGGAAAATGGTGGAGTGCCATCTCCGGGTTGGGGAGGAGACCCTGCCCCAAGTGGAGGAGTTCAAGTACCTCGGAGTCTTGTTCACGAGTGAGGGAAGAGTGGATGGTGAGGTCGACAGGTGGATCGGTGTGGCGTCTTCAGTAATGCGGACGTTGTACCGATCCGTTGTGGTGAAGAAGGAGCTGAGCCGGAAGGCAAAGCTCTCAATTTACCGGTCGATCTACGTTCCCATCCTCACCTATGGTCATGAGCTTTGGGTCATGACCGAAAAGACGAGATTACGGGTACAAGCGGCCCAAATGAGTTTGGGTCTCTGCCTTAAAGATAGGGTGAGAAGCTCTGTCATCTGGGAGGAGCTTAAAGAAAAGCCGCTGCTCCTCCACATCGGGTGGCATCCTGACCAGATGCCACCCGAACAGCTCCCTAGGGAGGTGTTTCAGGCACGTCTGACCAAAAGGGAGACCACGGGGAAGACCCAGGACACATTGGGAAGACTATGTCTCCCGGCTGGCCAGGGAAGGGTTCGGGATCAACCGGGAGGGACTGGTCCAAGTTGCTGGGGAGATGGAAGTCTAGGCTTTTCTGCTTAGGCTGCTGCCCCCGCGACCTGACCTGGGTTAAGCGGAAGAAGATGGATGGATGGATATATAAACAAGTTTTAGTGATCAGAGGCAGTAGAACAACAAGTAAGAGCAGTAGAAAAGCGCTATACAAGTACAACCCATTTATTTATTTATTTAGACAGGAAGGAGTCTGAACAAAAGGAAACACAACACAAATCCCAAAACAACAATGACAAGTACACAACAAGTCTTTCCCAAAATGCACTTGGAGCTTTTCTCCACCTTTTGAGTCCATTAAACTCAGTCCAGATTTAGAGAACTAACTGCTCAAGAACCCAGTGTCTCTCTCTCTCTCACACACACACACACACACACACGCACACACACACACACACACACAAACACACATTCAGGGTTGATAAGTGCCTCCATCCAAGATCACAATAAACAGTAGAGTCACACTCTGCCAAAAAACAACACACACACACACACACACACTGAAAGAACTTGAAAAAGAACAACTTTTGTCAGTGCCTGATGTTACCATGGTTACAGGGTCGAGTCCCCCAAAATTTCAGGGCAACATGGGGAGGTTCTTCAACGGTCACCAGCAGGAAACACACACAAACAAACATACATACATACATACCTACACACACGTATACTCTCTCACACACAAAAACACACACACACACTCACTCACAGAGACAGACATACCTACACACACGTATACTCTCTCTCACACACAAACACACACTCACACATACCTACACACACACACACACACACAAACACATACCTACACTCATGTATACTCACACACACACAGACCCACACACATGTACACACGCATACACACACACAAACACAGACACACACGCACAGACATACTTACACACACACGTGTACTGACACACACAGACATACATACCTACACACATTCACACACACACACACACACAAACACACACACTCACTCACACAGACATACATACCTACACACACGTATACTCTCCCTCACACACTCACACACACACACACAGACACATACCTACACACACATACACCCTAACACATACCTACACTCATGTATACTCACACACACACAGACCCACACACATGTACACACGCATACACACACACAAACACAGACACACACGCACAGACATACTTACACACACACGTGTACTGACACACACACACACACGTGTACTGACACACACAGACATACATACCTACACACATTCACACACACACACACACAAACACACACACTCACTCACACAGACATACATACCTACACACACGTATACTCTCCCTCACACACTCACACACACACACACACAGACACATACCTACACACACATACACCCTAACACATACCTACACTCATGTATACTCACACACTCACACACACACACACAGACACACATACCTACACCAATGTACACAGGCATACACACACGGACACACACGCACAGACATACCTACACACACGTATACTGACACACACACACACATTCATACAAACACACACGTGTACTGACACACAGACATACATACCTACACACATTCACGCACCCTCACACACACACACACAAACAAACACACACACTCACTCACACAGACATACATACCTACACACACGTATACTCTCTCACACACAAACACACACACACACATACCTACACTCTCACACACACACACAAACACATACCTACACTCATGTATACTCACACACTCACATACACACACTCACAAACACACACACAAACAGACACACACACACATGCACAGACATACCTACACACGCGTATACTGACACACACACACACATTCATACCAACACACACGTGTACTGACACACTCAAACAGACAGACACACACACGCGCACACACACGCAAACACACACACACACACACACACACACACGTATACACACCCGCACACACACAAACACATGCACACACACAGACATACATACCTACACACACACACACGTACAGACATACACACACTCACGTATACACACACACATACAAACACACACACAGAGATAGGTAAACAATGCACAGGTGTAAAGGTGTGTCCCCTCGGAAGAGGTGGCACCGAAGGAAGGGAAGAAGTGAGACATTTTGAACGGTCACACTGCGCGGAGAGAGAAGTTGTGCAGCGCGAGACAGCGACCTTGACATCAATATTTCAGCAGGCCGGTTGACACGCCAGAAAAGGAGAAGAAGAAGAATGGCCGCTCATGTAAAATGCATCTCATGAATATTCATATGCAGATGAATATTAGAGCGGGAGAAATTAGCTTCATCCCCACACCTATCAATCATTCTCGGCCATCAATCACGTGTGGGTCGGCCCAGTGCACTCGGGCACAGTGTGCACTCGCCCAAGTGCGGGTGTGAAGGTCCCTCCCCCTACCTTGAAGAGGCGCTCCCTCTGCTCCTCTGACATCATCAGCTGCTGACTGTCCGTCACCATGGCGACCATGTCCATCAGCCACTCCCACAGCTCCTGGAACTCCGCCTCCAAGTCCTGTGCGCTGAAGAGCCGAGAAAAGACCGGTTGGCATTTTTGTGTCGGAATTCATTTCGGGTCCCCTTACTGGCACCCGGTACCCCCAACCCCTCCCCCCACCCCCCATCACTTGACACATCCCATCAAATATGGATGCTTCTGGAACATCGGCCCATTGCTCAAACACACACATTACTGTCGGCCGCTTTGTTAAGTGTGTGTGTGTGTGTGTGTGTTTGTGTGTGTGTGTGTGTGTGTGTGTGTATTATTTATACATTCACTGGTCTTCCAGGTCTCAGCGGGGCTCTCCCGCATCTTTCTCGGCATTAGCAACCAAATTGTTTGGAATTCTCCCATTGCCGTCGCCGACAGTTTGACAGCTCAGTCGGGCCCTCTGTGACACGCAAACACACACACACACACACACACACACACACACACAAAAAGGCGCACACACCCGCTCCGAGGGCATCAAAGTGCAAAATCAACTATGAATGCAATGACAAAAACAAGCGAGGTACAAAGAAAATAAAAAGTGTTGACACAAACGGGTTGACACCACTCTGTTGAGACCGAGGCATCAACACACACACACACACACACACACACACACACACACACACACACACAGGCAGGCGCACACACCCGCTCCGAGGGCATCAAAGTGCAAAATCAACTATGAATGCAATGACAAAAACAAGCGAGGTACAAAGAAAATAAAAAGTGTTGACACAAACGGGTTGACACCACTCTGTTGAGACCGAGGCATCAACACACACACACACACACACACACACACACACACACACACACACACAAGTTGTCACTTGCAGGAAGAGTGGTCGCACCCGAACCTCGTTGTTCTTCGGACCGGTGGGACACTAAAAGATCCGGGGTCGCTTCCCCTTCAAGGACCCTCGGAGTATGTGGAAAGGCATCAAGCGCATCAGTGACTACAACGGTTGGGGTGCACAATAACCCAAAGACCCCGTCCCTGCCAGGTGCCCCTGACCGGTTCTACTCACGCTTTGGTGATCCCCTAGCGACGACAACCCTTGACGCCTTCAGAGCAGCTCCAACATATGCGAAGAAGACCCGGCAAAGGATCGACCTGAAAGACGCAGGAACTGTGTCCACCAACTGACTGAGGTTTTTAAATATCATGGGAGCACGGTGGTACAGGGGTTAGTGCATGTGCCTCACAATACAAATGTCCTGAGTAGTCCGGGGTTCAAAACCGGGCTCCGGATCTCTCTGTGTAGAGTTTGCATGTTCCCCCTGTGACTGAGTGGGTTCCCTGCGGGTACTCCGGCTTCCTCCCACCTCCAAAGAGATGCCCCTGGGGTTGGCCCCTCCCACCTCCAAAGACATGCTCCTGGGGATAGGCCCCTCCCACCTCCAAAGACATGCTCCTGGGGATAGGCCCCTCCCACCTCCAAAGACATGCACCTGGGGATAGGCCCCTCCCACCTCCAAAGACATGGACCTGGGGATAGGCCCCTCCCACCTCGAAAGACATGCTCCTGGGGATTGGCCCCTCCCACCTCCAAAGACATGCTCCTGGGGATAGGCCCCTCCCACCTCCAAAGACATGCTCCTGGGGATAGGCCCCTCCCACCTCCAAAGACATGCTCCTGGGGATAGGCCCCTCCCACCTCCAAAGACATGCACCCGGGGATAGGCCCCTCCCACCTCCAAAGACATGCTCCTGGGGATAGGCCCCTCCCACCTCGAAAGACATGCACCTGGGGATAGGCCCCTCCCACCTCCAAAGACATGCTCCTGGGGATAGGCCCCTCCCACCTCCAAAGACATGCTCCTGGGGATAGGCCCCTCCCACCTCCAAAGACATGCCCCTGGGGATAGGCCCCTCCCACCTCCAAAGACATGGACCTGGGGATAGGCCCCTCCCACCTCCAAAGACATGGACCTGGGGATAGGCCCCTCCCACCTCCAAAGACATGCCCCTGGGGATAGGCCCCTCCCACCTCCAAAGACATGCCCCTGGGGATAGGCCCCTCCCACCTCCAAAGACATGCCCCTGGGGATAGGCCCCTCCCACCTCCAAAGACATGTGTGTGAATGTTGTCTCTCCATCTGTGTTGGCCCTGTGATTAGGTGGCGACTTGTCCAGGGTGCAACCCGCCTACCGCCCGAATGCAACTGAGATAGGCTCCTGCACCCCCCGCGACCCCAAAAGGGACAAGCGGTAGCAAATGGATGGATGGGTTCCAACCTACTTGAAGACAGCGTCCATCATTGCTGTCCCAAAGAGATCCAAAGAAACAGGTCTAATTGACTGTGGTCATGAAGTGCTTGAATAAGCCGGTCATGGGCCTGATTAAAACCTCTGTTGATGTCACTGTGGACCCTGGTCAGTACACCTATAGGAAGAACCGCTCCATCAATGACGCTCTCTCATCGGTGGTCCAGACAGCCCTCATTGAACCTGGAGAGCAGGAACTCCTAAGTCCACCTGCTCTTGCTGGGATTCACTTCGGTCTTCAACACAATCGTCCCACAGACCCTGGTGAGGAAGCTGAGTCCCTCACTTGCGATCTGGGTCCTGGACTGCCTGACTAACATACCACAGACTGTCAGGATCCACGACACCGGCTCCCCCCAGGGATGTGTTCTGAGCCCCCTTCTCTTCACACTACTGACCTATGACTGCAAGGCTAAACACCCTAGTTGTTGTACTGTGAAATTTTAGAGGAGTAGTCGAACATCTGAGTACAGAATGGAGGTAAAACGTCTGGTGGATTGGTGCCAAAGCAACAACCTTTGCATCAATGTAAAAAAATAAAAGTGGATGATGGCATAGGCGCCGATCTCGTGGGTGCTTTGGGGCCCGAGCACCCACAGACAATACCGAGCACCCACGGGGGATTGATGGCAAATTCTTTCTCACCACCAAGCACACACACCGAGCACCCACTGGCAGAAATGTAAATCAACGACTATGGATAATGTTGGACTTCGTTGCACACCGGAACAGCAAATGTGGAAGTGGTCTCAAGCTTCAGGTAGACACAGCACTTCCTGCCTGGTCAAGAAGGTACACCAGCATCTCCCCAAGAAGGTCTGGAGAGCCAGACGAGGGGGTTCCATCCTCGGGAGCTTCGACAGATGAGTGGTGGAGACTTCCTTAGCACCAGCGTAAGGGTGTGGCACCGCAGATGCACAGATGAAGGAAGGAAGGCACTGCAGGGGCTGGTGAAAGCTGCCGGAAGATGGTAGGGAGCAGCAGCCTTCCCACCGACACAGATATCTTCATCAGCAGATGCATCACCAAAGATCCCTCCCACCCTACACACCCGGTCTTTGACCCCGTCTCCCTCAGGCAGGAGGCTGCAGAGCATCTGGAGGACTGAGCATCAGCTTCTTTTTGGAAGCTGTAAGACCGCTGAACTCCGAAGGCCCTCTGTAGCCCATGGATCCATTTTCTACCGCTTATTCCCTTTGGGGCCGCGGGGGGGGGGCTGGTGTCTATCTCAGTTACAATCGGGCGGGAGGCGGGGTGCACCCTGGACAAGTCGCCCCCTCATCGCAGGGCCAATACAGATAGACAGACAACATTCACACACTAGGGCCAATTTAGTGTTGCCAATCAACCTATCCCCAGGTGCATGTCTTTGGAGGTGGGAGGGGCCTATCCCAGGTGCATGTCTTTGGAGGTGGGAGGGGCCTATCCCCAGGTGCATGTCTTTGGAGGTGGGAGGGGCCTATCCCCAGGTGCATGTCTTTGGAGGTGGGAGGGGCCTATCCCCAGGTGCATGTCTTTGGAGGTGAAAGGAAGCCGGAGTACCCGGAGGGAACCCACGCAGTCACGGAGAGGACGAGCAAACTGCACAGAAAGATCCCGAGCCTGGGATTGAACCTAGGACTACTCAAGACCTTCGTATTGTGAGGCAGACGCACTAACCCCTCTTCCACCGTGCTGCCCGCCCTCTGTAGCAATGGTTACTAACCACATCTAATCACCTCAGGTTAAATGTTCTCCTCGGGAACACTGGTATCCCAGATCAATATCCGATCGAGACCTCCTTTGCGATACTTTATACATCTTCAAAGCCAAAAAAGTCAGCATTGGCTTCTACGTTGCGGACGTCATTTGTGGATTACGTTGACGTGATCGTGGGTGTAGTCAGTGCCTTCAAGGGCGGGACGCCAGTGGGGGCAACGGAGAAACACAGCGTGTGCACAGAGTCTTAAACCAGATGATGACTTCAGAGTCCGCGCCCGCACTGTTTGGACGCCATGCACCTCTGCACCCATGCAAGAGTCGGGATGTTTTCCAGGAATTGTGAACAGATCCTCGCAACACTGGGCCGTGCAACATTGTGGCACCAACCGTTGACCTCAGTCCAGTCAATAAAAGGCACCCGCGTTGGTATCCTGTAGCGACATTTGGCTTCCCCACCTTGTCCGAATCTCTTCAAACGTGTCCCAACCGTTTGTGCTACGTTTAAGCTATTTTGTGCTGTAAAATTTGTCAGTCGGAATATTATAGTTTTTAAGTTATAACAACCAGCCCCAAAAAACGTAAACTACATAAAAACTGTAAAAAGTCGGACCAAAGACTGTTGCAGCACAAACCCGCACAAATGACTGGAACGAGTTTGCGGAGATTCCTACAGGTCTTTTGGTGTGACGACAGAGAAATGAACTTTCAATTTACGGCAACATCTGCAGTGGGAGTGTGTGAAGGAAGGAGAACGACGAGGGGTAGATGTCAGGAGGAACCTGAGGGATAAGGAGACGGAAGGGGAAGTGGGGGGCAGGAAGTGAAAAGGTTGATTGAGTCGTTTCGTCAGCCGCCACCTTTCAGTCGGCAGCGTCGTTGGATTTATGAGGCGATTGGCTGCCGCCCGGCGTCTTTAATGTCTTCTCCCCCCCGGGGACCAGGACAACCACAGCAGCAGCCACGGCGCCCCCTGCTGACACCCACCTGTCACCTCGCACGCTCATCAATTCACGTTTACCTGCTGTTGTGGACCGGCTGGCTGCAGCGCCTCCTGTCGGAGGAAGGGGTGTCGAGTGTGCTGCTCAGCTTGGCCGCCATCTGGTCCATGGCTGCCTTCTGGACGTCTCGCCGACTGGACATCAGCTCAGCCTGGGGGGGGGGAGACAGACGGTTTGTATGAGTTACCATGACCACAGCCACCAGTTCAAAAATAACACTTTAAGGTTATTCGGTGTAAAAAACACCATGAATAATATGGCAACATCTGCCAGTTTTTGGGGGGTTTTTAACATAAAATCTGTGGCGACTATTTCACAGGAAAAACCAGGTTTGAATCCCGTGCAGGGATTGAATTATTACTCCAGTTACAGTTGGGGGCTTGTCCGGGATGAGATTGAGGTCTAGGGGGGTAAATGTACCCTTGTTTACTTTGAAAAGCATCACTCCCTGACATCTTTCAAAGCCGTCCTGGTTACTGGGTAGATGGCCTGGGGTTTTGCCTCAATAGCTAGCATGCTTGGGTTCGAGTTCCGGGTGAAACAGAAAAAGTGGGGACCAGACCAGGCGGGTTACACGTACTTTCACTCAGTATTTTGAGGGCGCAGGCGTGTTCAAACCGAGAATACCTCGGTTTTCTTCAGGCATCTGTTCTAAATGGTCGAACCCGGGGCAACACTGTGGCGATTATCAAAAAAGAAAAAGAAAGTGGGGTGTACTAAAAAGGAGGTACTTCTTGACAAGTAGGCGATTTGGGCCCAAAACTCCAGTGTCAAGAGTTGCACACTTAGAGAGTTAAAGTAGGGATGGGTACCAAGTCCGGTACAGACCAAATCTCGCCGGTCGAACCAGGCACCGATTCACGTAAAA
>NC_084634.1:2017976-2100476 GCF_033978795.1 Nerophis ophidion | reverse complement strand
ACTCACACAAAAACAGGATGCAGGTTTAGAGGTGTGTGTAAAGGCAGGTGTGACAGCAGCAGCCGTTAAAAGAGCTAATGAACAAGATCACTCCTCTAATGAACAAGATCACTCCTCTTGTTAACATGATCACTCCTCTAATGAACATGATCACTACTCTAATGAACATGATCACTACTCTAATGAACAATAACACTCCTCTTGTTAACATGATCACTCCTGTAATGAACATGATCACTCCTATAATGAACATGATCACTCCTGTAATGAACATGATCACTTTTGTAACATGATCACTCCTCTTGTTAACATGATCACTCCTTTAATGAACATGATCACTCCTCTTATCAACATGATCACTCCTCTAATGAACATGATCACTCCTCTAATTAATGTGATCACTCTAATGAACATGATCACTACTCTAATGAATAATAACACTCCTCTTGTTAACATGATCACTCCTTTAATGAACATGATCACTCCTCTTGTTAACATGATCACTCCTCTAATGAACATGATCACTCCTCTAATTAATGTGATCACTCTAATGAACATGATCACTACTCTAATGAATGTGATCACTCTAATGAACATGATCACTACTCTAATGAATAATAACACTCCTCTTGTTAACATGATCACTCCTTTAATGAACATGATCACTCCTCTTGTTAACATGATCACTCCTCTAATGAACATGATCACTACTCTAATGAATAATAACACTCCTCTTGTTAACATGATCACTCCTTTAATGAACATGATCACTCCTCTTGTTAACATGATCACTCCTCTAATGAACATGATCACTCCTCTAATTAATGTGATCACTCCTCTAATGAACATGATCACTCCTCTAATTAATGTGATCACTCTAATGAACATGATCACTCCTCTAATTAATGTGATCACTCTAATGAACATGATCACTACTCTAATGAATGTGATCACTCTAATGAACATGATCACTACTCTAATGAATAATAACACTCCTCTTGTTAACATGATCCCTCCTCTAATGAACATGATCACTCCTCTTGTTAAGATAATCACTCCTCTTGTTAACATGATCACTCCTCTTATCAACATGATCACTCTTCTAATGAACATGATCACTCCTCTTATCAACATGATCACTCTTCTAATGAACATGATCACTCCTCTTGTTAACATGATCACTCCTCTAATGAACATGATCACTCCTCTAATTAATGTGATCACTCCTCTAATGAACATGATCACTCCTCTAATTAATGTGATCACTCTAATGAACATGATCACTACTCTAATGAATAATAACACTCCTCTTGTTAACATGATCCCTCCTCTAATGAACATGATCACTCCTCTTGTTAAGATAATCACTCCTCTTGTTAACATGATCACTCCTCTTATCAACATGATCACTCTTCTAATGAACATGATCACTCCTCTTATCAACATGATCACTCTTCTAATGAACATGATCACTCCTCTTATCAACATGATCACTCTTCTAATGAACATGATCACTCCTCTTATCAACATGATCACTCTTCTAATGAACATGATCACTCCTCTTATCAACATGATCACTCTTCTAATGAACATGATCACTCCTCTTATCAACATGATCACTCCTCTAATGAACATGATCACTCCTCTAGTGAAATTGATCACTCCAATGAACATGATCCCTCCTCTAATGAACATGATCATTCCTCTAATTAATGTGATCACTCCTCTAATTAATGTCATCACTCCTCTAATTAATGTGATCACTCCTCTAATTAACATGCAAACTAACGAGCATTTCTTTTGTCCTCACTTCTTTGTCATTTTGTCTGATTTCGCTCTATTTTGTCATTATTTATTTGTCACTTTTCTTCATTTTCCCTCATTTACCGCTGCAAGAAGAAAAAGAAGGATGGAGGCTCCTCTGCTGTGGGATCGTTCTGTGCCGGTCCGAGCGGGGCCATAAAGAGCCCCCCCCACTTTCAATGTCCCCTGGCGGGAAGCGTAAGTGTGGGGGTTCGCCATGTGTGGCAGATGCCGACGCTCGTAAAAACATTTTCGCTGTCAGAAAAAAAAAGACAAAGCGTCTTTTTGTTTTCCACATCGGAACCAGCAGCACATCACTCTGGAACTTTCTGGAAGCTGACATGTCATCCTGGGCAACACAAACATTGGCTGCAAAGTTCATTCGGGACTTTCGGAAAACTTAAACATTTCAGGACACATTCTTGGGTCACGTTGAAGGAAAATTGTGCTGAAATTTTACCAGGATTTATCCACTTCTAAGACAAAAATGTTTGTTTTTTTATGGTTAAAAAATAATATTGCCATTTTTTCATCCACTTGTATGGGAAAACTACTAAAATATGGTTCAAAAAATAAAAATAGCAAATACCAAAAATAAAATCCACAAGCCTTGAGGAAAAAAGTGGAACAAAGGTGTAAAAAAATAAAAATAAAATAAAAAGTTATAATTATATGACAAAAGTTTGGAATTTGACAAGAATAAAATGTAATTATTTAATTATGATTGAAAAAAAATGTCCTATGTAGTTATGATGAAAAAACATCCATCCATTTACTACCGCTTGTCCCAATCTTATGTAATTATGATTTTAAAAAATGGTATAAAATCATGCTAAAAAACAATCTTATGTAATGATGCTAAAAGTTCCCAAACTCCGGCCTGACAGTCTCAAGTAAAAAAAAATATTTCTTCTTGTTTTTCATTCTTCTGCAGATTTGTTTTTAGTTTAAAAAAAAATTATTTTCTTTTTTCTTTTTCTCCAACACATTTTTTTCGTAATTTTTCATGTTTTTTTACTTGTCTGTTTTTTCTTCTTTTTGCACCGTTTTTCTTCTTTTCTGCTTCATCATCATCATTAAACTTTGAATTTTTCTTCCTCATTTTTCATGTTTTTTTTTCTTGTCTGTTCTTCTTTTATCCATTTCTCTATCTTTAATTTTCTTTTTGCACCATTTTTCTTCTTTTCTGCATCATCATCATCATCATTAAACTCAGAAATCTTCTTCCTCATTTTTCACTTTTTTTCCTTTTCTGTTTTTCTCCTTTTTCTCTATTTTTCTTTTTGCACATTTTTCTTCTTTTCTGCATCATCATCAACATCATCATTAAACACTGAAATTTTCTTCCTGATTTTTCATGTTTTTTTTCATGTCAGTTTTTTCTTCTTTTTCCCCTCTCTCTCTCTCTCTCTCTCTCTCTCTATTTATTTTTCTTTTTGCACATTTTTTCTTCTTTTCCACATCATCATCATCATGAAACTCTGAATTTTTCTTCCTCAATTTTTATGCTTTTTTTCTTGTCTGTTTTTTTCTTCTGTGTTTCTTTTCTCTCTCTTTATTTTCCTTTATGCGCCATTTTTCTTCTTTTCTGCATCATCATCATCATACTCTGAAATGTTCTTCCTCATTTTTCTTTTTTTTCTCCTTTTACTCTCTCTATTTCTTTTTGTACCTTTTTTTTCTTTTTTTCTGCATCATCATAGAACTTTGATTTTTCTTCCTCATTTTTCATGTTTTTGTTTTGTCTGTTTTTTTTTCTTTTTCCCCCTTTCTCTCTCTCAATTTGTTTTGTCATTTTGCACCTTTTTTCACTTTTCCGCATCATCATCATGAAACTGAAATTTTCTTCCTCATTTTTCATGTTTTTTTTTCTTGTCTGTTTTTTTCTTCTTAGTTTCTTTTTCGCTCTGTTTTTTTTTTGCACCATTTTTCTTCTTTTTTGCATCATCATTAAACCCTAAATTTTCACCTTTACATCCTTTTCTGTTTTTTCTCCTTTTTCTCTCTATTTCTTTGTGTACCTTTTTTCTTCTACTTTTGTGCATCATCATTGAACTTTGATCTTTTTTCCTAATTTTTCTTCCTCGTTTTTCATGTTTTTTTTCTTGTCTGTTTTTTCTTTTTCCTTTTTCTCTTCCTCTATTTGTTTTTCTTTTTGCACCTTTTTTCCATCTTTTCTGCATCATCATCATCATTAAACTCTGAATTTTCCTTCCTCATTTTTGATGTTTTTTTTCTTTTCTCTGTTTTCTTCTTTTTTTCCTCTTTATTTATTTTTCTTTTTGCACATTTCTTCTTTTTTCTTCTTTGTCATCATCATCATTGAACTTTGAATTTGTTTCCTAATTTTTCTTCCTCATTGATCATGTTTTATTTTGTCTGTTTTTATTATTTTTCCTTTTTCTCTCCCTCAATTTTTTATTTTTGCACCTTTTTTCTGTTGTTTTCTGCATCATCATCCTCAGTAAACTTTGAATTTTTCTTCCTAAATTAAAAAAAAAAATTCTAGTCCGTTTTTTCTTCCTTTTCCCTTTTAGCACCTTTTTCTTTTCTTTTCTGCATCATCATCATCATCATCATGAAACTCCTTTCAATGCGCAATCATTGTCAATGAATACTTAACAAGGTTTCAGATGGAGGGTGGACACACACACACACACACACACACACACACACACACACACACAAGCGTGGTCAGCGGTGCGTTGCGCTGCCAGTGAGGCGGCGAGGTCGTGGGGGGGGTGATGAAGTGCGGGAGAAAAAGTAAACAAACATTCAGAGTGTAATCACGCCACACGCCGGCGGACATTTTCTCCTCCGAGGTTGTGACCTTGAAGTCCGTCAGAGAGGTCACGTGATCAGACAAGGATAGAGAGAAGAAAAAAAAGAGGAAGTAACCTGGGAGAGGTCTAATTACTTGCTGCACACCTTTTACCTTAAAGCCTTATTGCCAAGTCAAATCCATGTTTTTTTCCCCCTCAAAATTCTACACACAATACCCCACAACGACAAAGTGAAACTCTTTTTTCCAGGCGTTGAAGAGAGAAGCAGTCGGCAGGGAGAAGACGGACATTTAACGCCGCAAAAAGTCATAAACGCCTTTCTTTCTCCAATTAGTCGCGCTCATTTGCATTTCCTCGCCTCCGCGCGTCAAATAACGAGGATGAAAGGCCGATACGGAAACACGGGCGACAACACGCGCACTTCCTGCTCCCGTGCGGCGGGGAACCATCACTTTGATAAAGAAGGTGAGAAACAGTAGTGAATAACAAGCCTTTACAGCTCGTCTGCTTGTCATCAGCAGCTCTCGCCGCCAATCTGCCGCCCGTAAAAATGTCTGCCGCCGGATGACGGACGACCTCGTGCGGCCGTGATTTAGTGCGCCTCTCAGCTGGAGACAACACACCTTTTTATCACCTTTTTACGGCCCTTTTCGGCACAATAATCAGACCACTAGGCTGCTGTGAAACATGCATCATGCACTTTTGGGACAAACAATTGCACCCTTTTTCTTTTATACTGGGAGGGGGGAAAAGGACGTTTTTATTTACGGAATTACCGCAATTTTAACTCAAATTGCAAAACTTTGTGAAAAATGTACAGTTTGATGACAAAATATGAGGAAAAAAGTGTTTTAATGAAAAAAATACTGCATTTTTAACTTAAAGGGTTACTTTGTGAAAAATGTAGTTTAGTGACAAAATATGAGGAAAAAATTATTCAACTTTAACTTTAAAAAAGTATTAATTTGTGATAAATATATTTTTGTGACAAAGGAAAAAATTGATTTTTTAATGAAAAAAGCACCACAAATGTAACCTTAAAATTGCATTAGTTTGTGAAAAAAAAATTATTTTTGTGAAAAAAAATGAGGAAAAAAGTGCGTTTTTTTTTCAAATGAAAAAAATACTGCAATTTGAACTGAAGAAAAAAATTAAAATTTATGATTTTTATGACAATGTAATGAAAAAAGTGATGTTTCTCATGAAAATAATAAATGTATATTTTGATAAGAAAATATCAGTTAAAAAACTAAATTCTTATGGAAAAAAATACCAGAATTCTAACTTTAAAAAAACATTACTTTGTGAAAAATGTTTAGTTTTTTTTTTTTTTTACAAAATGAGTAGAAAAACTACATTTTTATGGAAAAAAAAATACCACAATTTTAACTTTAAAAAGGCATTATTTTGTGAAACATATATTTCTGTGACAAAATTAGGAAAAAAGGGATTTTTTAAAAAAAAATGCAATTTTAACTGAAAAAGCATTACTTTGTGAAAAATGTACAGTTTGATGACAAAATATGAGGAAAAAAGTGTTTTAATGAAAAAAATACTGCATTTTTAACTTAAAGGGTTACTTTGTGAAAAATGTAGTTTAGTGACAAAATATGAGGAAAAAAATATTCAACTTTAAAAAAGTATTAATTTGTGATAAATAGATTTTTGTGACATAAGGAAAAAAATGATTTTTTTCATGAAAAAAGCACCACAAGTTTAACTTTAAAATTGCATTAGTTTGTGAAAAAAAAATTATTTTTGTGAAAAAAAATGAGGAAAAAAGTGTTTTTTTTTTCAAATGAAAAAAATACTGCAATTTGAACTGAAGAAAAAAATTAAAATGTATGATTTTTATGACAATATAATGAAAAAAGTGATGTTTCTCATGAAAATAATAAATGTATATTTTGATAAGAAAATATCAGTTAAAAAACAAAATTCTTATGGAAAAAAATACCAGAATTCTAACTTTAAAAAAACATTACTTTGTGAAAAATGTTTAGTCTTTTTTTTTTTTTTACAAAATGAGTAGAAAAACTACATTTTTATGGGAAAAAAATACCACAATTTTAACTTTAAAAAGGCATTATTCTGTGAAACATATATATTTCTGTGACAAAATTAGGAAAAAAGGGATTTAAAAAAAAATAATGCAATTTTAACTGAAAAAGCATTACTTTGTGAAAAATGTACAGTTTGATGACAAAATATGAGGAAAAAAGTGTTTTAATGAAAAAAATACTGCATTTTTAACTTAAAGGGTTACTTTGTGAAAAATGTAGTTTAGTGACAAAATATGAGGAAAAAATTATTCAACTTTAACTTTAAAAAAGTATTAATTTGTGATAAATATATTTTTGTGACATAAGGGAAAAAATGATTTTTTTCATGAAAAAAGCACCACAAGTTTAACTTTAAAATTGCATTAGTTTTTGAAAAAATTATATTTTTGTGAAAAGAAATATGAGGAAAAAAGTGATTTTTTTTTTCAAATGAAAAAAATACTGCAATTTGAACTGAAGAAAAAAATTTAAATGTATGATTTTTATGACAATGTAATGAAAAAAGTGATGTTTCTCATGAAAATAATAAATGTATATTTTGATAAGAAAATATCAGTTAAAAAACAAAATTCTTATGGAAAAAAATACCAGAATTCTAACTTTAAAAAAACATTACTTTGTGAAAAATGTTTAGTTTTTTTTTTTTACAAAATGAGTAGAAAAACTACATTTTTATGTAAAAAAAATACCACAATTTTAACTTTAAAAAGGCATTATTTTGTGAAACATATATTTCTGTGACAAAATTAGGAAAAAAGGTATTTAAAAAAAAAAAATGCAATTTTAACTGAAAAAGCATTACTTTGTGAGAAATGTATAGTTTTATGACAAAATATGAGGGAACCATTTTTTTATGGAAAAAGAGACCACATTTTTTACTTTAAAAAAGCATTACTTTCTGAAAAATATTTTTTTGTGACAAAATGAGGAAAATAGGGGGAAAAAATCATCAATAAATACCACAATTTTTAAACTTTTAAATTGTAATATTTTGTGAAAAATTTATGTTTTTGTGACAAGATATGAGGAAAAAAATTATTCAACTTTAACTTTAAAAAAGTATTAATTTGTGAAAAATATATTTTTGTGACATAAGGAAAAAATAGATTTTGTTAATGAAAAAAGCACCACAAATGTAACCTTAAAATTGCATTAGTTTGTGAAAAAATTCTATTTTTGTGAAAAAAAATATGAGGAAAAAAGTGTTTTTTTTTTTCAAATGAAAAAAATACCGCATTTTGAACTGAAGAAAAAAAATAAAATGTATGATCTTTATGACAATATAATGAAAAAAGTGATGTTTCTAATGAAAAAAATATAGCAATTTTAACTGAAAAAGCATTACTTTGTGTAAAATGTATATTTTGATAAAAAAATATCAGTTAAAAAAAACCAAATTTTTATGGAAAAAAATACCACAATTTTAACTTTAAAAAAACATAACTTTGTGAAAAATGTTTAGGTTTTTGGGGTTTTTTTTGACAAAATTTGAGTAAAAAAAACCTACATTTTTATGGGGGGGGGGGGGGGAATACCACCATTTTAACTTTAAAAAGGCATTATTTTGTGAAACATATATATTTCTGTGATAAAATTAGGAAAAAAGGGATTTAAAAAAAAAAAATGCAATTTTAACTGAAAAAGCATTACTTTGTGAGAAATGTATAGTTTTATGACAAAATATGAGGAAACAATTGTTTTTATGGAAAAAGAGAACACATTTTTTACTTTAAAAAAGCATTACTTTCTGAAAAATATTTTTTGTCACAAAATGAGGAAAATAGGGGGGAAAAAATCATGAATAAATACCACAATTTTTTAACTTTCAAATTGCAATATTTTGTGAAAAATTTATGTTTTTGTGACAAGATATGAGGAAAAAAGTGTTTTGTTTTTTTTAAATGGAAAAAACAAAAACTTCTGGAATTTTAACTGAAAGACAATAACTTTGTGAAAAATTTATATTTTTATGACAAAATATGAGGAAAGAACATTTTTATGGAAAGAAAATCACAATTTTAACTTTAAAAAAGCATTATTTTTTTGAAAAATGTATATTTGTGTGACGAAATGAGGGAAAAAAGGGGAATTTTTCATGAAAGAAAAATCACAATTTTAACTTTAATATTGCAATATTTTATGAAAAATGTTTGTTTTTGTGACAAAATGAGGAAAAAAGTGATATTTTTTTTTTAAATGGGGAAAAAGAACTTCTGCAATTTTAACTGAAAAAGTGTTACTTTGTGAAAAATTTATATTTTTATGACAAAATATGAGGAAAGAAGAACATTTTTATGGAAAGAAATCACCATTTTTACTTTAAAAAGCATTATTTTGTGGACAAATGTATATTTGTGTAAGAAAATGAGGAAAAAAGAAATTTTTCATGAAAAAAAGATCACAATTTTAACTTTAAAATTGCAATATTTTAAAATAATGGAAAAAGATACTACAATTTTAACCTTAAAAAAACAATTTGTGAAAAATATGTATTTTTGTGACAAAATGAGGAAAAAAGGTTTTTTTCATGAGAAAAATACCACACTTACTTTAAAATTGCATTACTTTGTGAAAAATGTATATTTTCGTGAAAAAATATCAGGAAAAAAGAGACGTATTTTTTTTAAATTCAAAAAAATTATGCAATTTTACCTTTAACAAAGCATTACTTTTTGAAAAATGTAGATTTATGACAAAATTTGGAAAAAAATAATTTTTTATGGAAAAAAATACCACAATTTTAACTTTAAAAAAGCATTACTTTGTGAAAAATACATATTTGTGTGACAAAATGATGAAAAAAGTGTTTTGTTTTTTTTCATGAAAAAATAATGCAATTTTAACTGAAAAAGCATTACTTTCTGAAAAACTTATATTTTTGTGAGGAAATTAGGGAAGAAAATATTTTTTTAAAACGAAAAAAATACTGACATTTTTACTGAAAAAGCATTACTTTGTGAAAAACTTATATTTTTGTGGAAAAATGAGGAAAGAAAATATTTTTTAAAAATGAAAAAATACTGAAATTTTAACTGAAAAAGCATACCTTTGTGAAAAATGTTTATTTTTGTGACAAACTAGGGAAAAATTAAATTTTTATTTTAGAAAATACTGCAATTTTAGCTATTAAAAAACTCTTGTGCTTTACATTGAAGGCGTTGGAATGTGTATTGGGAGTATGATGTACTCCCTTTTTACTGTATTACAACAATGAGGCTGTATTCCTTTCTGGGCGGGGTGGGGGCTGCTTTCCTACTAAATAAGCCGTCTATTTCCGTTTGATTATCAGACGTCTTCTAGATGCTGCTATCCACGCACTGTCAGACTGGTCTCCTCAAGCTTTAGTAAAACTTCATAAAATTCCCATTCTATCTTGATGGTCCTTCTTACTTAATTGTAAACTGTTGTCGTCGTCATTAAGTGGCGACTCCATGACAACAACAGCTTGACAATTACACTTCCTGACTAATAACCACTTACGATATACAAAAAAAAAAATCAGTCTGTTAGTGATCACTACAGTTGGCTACTTAGTGTCCATGGGGGGGCGGGGGGGGTACGCTGTACAAACAGCAAGTGGTAACTCGCTTGATTAAAAAGTTTCAATTAAAATCAAGAATATGCAAACTTTCATCACGCCGTCACGCGCCGACTCCGTGAACTCAGCAACGGCTTTCATCAAACTGTCGCCGTGTTTAACGGGGAAACTCTTTTCCCGTTTACCTAATTAAAACTTGGGGAAATATCGGCGTTGTTAGCTCTGGGAGCGCATTAAAGGTGTCACGCCGCCGCCAGCAAACGCGCACAAAGAGCGCCCTCTTTCTCCGAATCTCAATTTTTATAATTCACTCGGTAAATGACATTCTGGGGAGCTTTGGCGTGTTAATACCTGCCACCAGCCACGGGACACAGCCTTAATTATTTCTCACGCTATTTGCATATTTCATCTGACGGAGGGGGCGGGGGGGGCACCGTGCGGGACGCTCGCTACACAAATATTTCTGAAGAATTGACCGTCAGACAAGACGGCCATGTTTCTCTCATTTGACACCCGTGTTGTGAAAATGCACAAAGCTCCGCCCCCTTTGTGTGGATGACATGGCTCTAGGGCGCCCCCCGGTGAAGGCCCCTGTTGCATCATGGGAAGTGTAGTAGTTGTGCAACTCGTTGGAATCAACATTACAAGTTATGAACTTTTGTGTGTTGTTTGCGCAAACTGTTTGTTTACGTTCAAAGGACTGTGTTTGTTTACGTTCAAAATACTGTGTGTTAACTTTCAAAGGACTGTGTTTTTTACGTTCAAAGGACTGTTTGTTTACTTTCCAAAGGACTGTGTTTGTTTACGTTCAAAGGACTGTGTTTGTATACGTTCAAAGGACTGTGTTTGTATACGTTCAAAGGACTGTGTTTGTTTACTTTCAAAGGACTTCGTATGTTTACGTTCAAAGGACCGTGTTTGTTTACGTTCAAAGGACCGTGTTTGTTTACGTTCAAAGGACCGTGTTTGTTTACACTCAAAGGACTGCGTTTGTTTACATTCAAAGGACTGTGTTGGTTTACGTTCTTACAGACTCTGTTTACATTCTAACGGACTGTGTTTGTTTACTTTCCAAAGGACTGTGTTTGTTTACATTCAAAGGACTGTTTGTTAACGTTCAAACGACTGTGTTTGTTTACGTTCAAAGGACTGGTTTATTTTTCGTTCAAAGGACTGTGTTTGAAAACTTTCCAAAGGACTGTGTTTGTTTACGTTCAAAGGACTGTGTTCGTTTACGTTCAAAGAACTGTGTTTATTCACGTTCAAAGGACTGTGTTTGTTTACGTTCAAAGGACTGTGTTTGTTTACGTTCCAAAGGACTGAGTTTGTTTACGTTCGAAAGACTGGAGTTTGTTTACTTTCAAAGGACTGTGTTTTTTACGTTCAAAAAACTGTTTGTTTACATTCAAAGGACTGTGTATGTTTAAGTTCAAAGGACTGTGTATGTTTACGTTCAAAAGACTATTTGCTTACTTTCCAAAGGACTGTGTTTGTTTACATTCAAAAGACTGTTTGTTTACTTTCCAAAGGACTGTGTTTATTTACATTCAAAGGACTGTTTGTTTATGTTCAAAGGACTGTGTTTGTTTACTTTCCAAAGGACTGTGTTTGTTTACTTTCCAAAGGACTGTTTGTTTATGTTCAAAGGACCGTGTTTGTTTACGTTCAAAGGACTGTGTTTGTTTACTTTCAAAGGACTGTGTATGTTTAAGTTCAAAGGACTGTGTGTTTACGTTCAAAGGACTGTGTTTGTTTACGTTCAAAGGACTGTGTTTGTTTACGTTCAAAGGACCGTGTTTGTTTACTTTCCAAAGGACTGTTTGTTTATGTTCTAAGGACCGTGTTTGTTTACGTTCAAAGGATTGTATTTGTTTACGTTCAAAGGAATGTTTGTTTACGTTCAAAGGACTGTGTTTGTTTACTTTCCAAAGGACTGTGTTTGTTTACGTTCAAAGGACTGTGTTTGTTTACTTTCCAAAGGACTGTTTGTTTATGTTCAAAGGACCGTGTCTTTTTATGTTCAAAGGACCGTGTTTGTTTACGTTCAAAGGACTGTGTTTGCTTACGTTCAAAGGACTGTGTTTGTTTACGTTCAAACGGACTGTGTTTGTTTACGTTCAAAAGACTGTTTGTTTACATTCAAAGGACACTGTTTGACTCTGCACGCGCAAAGTCTGTTTGTTTACCTTCGTACGGACTCTGTTTACGTTTGTACAGACTCTGTCTCCGCACGCACAGACTCTGTTTGCATTCGTACGTACTCTGTTTATGTTCGTACGGACTCTGGTAACATTCAAACCGACTTTACGTTCGTACGGACTCTGTTTACGTTTGTACGGACTGTTTATGCTTGTACGGGGTCTGTTTACGCTTGTACGGACTCTGTTTACGCTTGTACGGACTGTTTGTTTACGTTCGTACGGACTGTTTGTTTACAATGGTACAGACTGTTTACATTTGTCCGGACTCTATTTGTTTACGTTTGTACAGAATCTGTTTGTATACATTCGAATGGAGTCTGTTTGTTTACTTTTGTACGGACTCTGTTTACGTTCAAAGGACCGTGTTTGTTTACGTTCAAAGGACACTGTTTGACTCTGCACGCGCAAAGTCTGTTTGTTTACCTTCGTACGGACTCTGTTTACGTTTGTACAGACTGTCTCCGCACGCACAGACCCTGTTTGCATTCGTACGTACTCTGGTAACATTCAAACTGACTTTACGTTCGTACGGACTCTGTTTACATTTTTTACGGACTCTGTTTACGTTTGTACGGACTCTGCTTACGATTGTACGGACTGTTTACGTTTGTACGGACTCTGTTTGTTTACATTTGTACGGACTCTATTTGTTTACGTTTGTACGGACTCTGTTTATATCTGTACAGACTCTTGTTTGTATACGTTTGTACAGAATCTGTTTGTATACATTCGAACGGAGTCTGTTTGTTTACGTTCGTACAGACTCTGTTTACGTTCATTGACGCACATATAAAACAAATGTTTGCCACCAAAATAGTCAAATTTTAAAAGTACAGAAGTTAGTAAACTGACTAGTTAGTCAACTTCTCCATTTGCAGGAAAATATTTCAAATATTGCTAAAACAAGGCATATTAGCACTTTTGGCATAGATGCTGGTTTCTCATGCACCGGACTCAGTCTCATCCATCAGGCTGATGATGGGAGGATGAGGGAGGATGAGGATGGCGAGGAGCTCACACATACTAAGGGTGGATGAAGAGATGAGGAAGATTCTGGGGGAGCATATGTGGACGATGGCGCTGATGAGGTGATGAGGATGAGGATGAGGACTGAGGATGGTCATGAGGAAGATCAAACTGAAGCTGAGGGTAATGATGAGGGTGGGAATGATGAAGATGATGGAATTGAGGAGGAGATGAGGAGGTTGAAAGGAAGGAGGAGAATGATGAGGATTAGTGTAATCATGAGGATACTGATGAGGAGCTCTCTCATCTCCCTCTTCATTCTCCTCATCCCTCTCGTCTCCCTCTTCATTCTCCTCATCCCTCTCATCACCCTCTTCATTCTCCTCATCCCTCTCGTCTCCCTCTTCATTCTCCTCATCCCTCTCGTCTCCCTCTTCATTCTCCTCATCCCTCTCGTCTCCCTCTTCATTCTCCTCATCCCTCTCGTCTCCCTCTTCATTCTCCTCATCCCTCTCATCTCCCTCTTCATTCTCCTCATCCTCATCCCTCTCATCTCCCTCTTCATTCTCCTCATCCTCATCCCTCTCATCTCCATCTTCATTCTCCTCATCCTCATCCCTCTCATCTCCATCTTCATTCTCCTCATCCCTCTCATCTCCCTCTTCATTCTCATCCCTCTCATCTCCCTCTTCATTCTCCTCATTCTCATCCCTCTCATCTCCCTCTTCATTCTCCTCATCCTCATCCCTCTCATCTCCATCTTCATTCTCCTCATCCCACTCATCTCCCTCTTCATTCTCCTCATCCTCATCCCTCTCATCTCCCTCTTCATTCTCCTCATCCTCATCCCTCTCATCTCCATCTTCATTCTCCTCATCCTCATCCCTCTCATCTCCATCTTCATTCTCCTCATCCCTCTCGTCTCCCTCTTAATTCTCATCCCTCTCATCTCCCACTCATCTCCCTCTCGTCTTCCTCTCCATTTTCCTCATCCTCAGCCCTCTCATCCCCTTCATCAGTATCCTCATGGTTACACTAACCCTCATCATTATCCTCGTTCCTTTCAACCTCCTGATCTCCTCCTCATTTCCACCATCTTCGTCATGCTCACCCTCAGCTTCAACTTCATCTTCCTCATGTCCCTTGTCCTCCCCTTCCTCATGACCATCCTCATTCCTCTCCACCTCTCTACTGTGCCGGTCCTCTTCCTCCTCATCCTCCCTCATCGTCCACATATGCTCCCCCGGAATCTTCCTCATCTCTTCATCCACCCTTAGTATGCGTGAGCTCCTCGCCATCCTCATCCTCCCTCATCCTCCCATCATCAGCCTGATGGATGAGACCGAGTCCGGTTCATGAGAAATCAGCATCTATGCCAAAAGTGCTAACACGCGCTAATGCTAATATACTTTGTTTTGGCAAACACACTCTGTTTTTTTTTCTTTCCCTCTTCACCTACATCCACCCCCACTAGACAAACACACACACACACACACACACACACACACACACACAGAAAACACAGCTCTTTGTGGTCTGTGAGGTGAAATAGAAGCCTCAGGCCAACAAGCTGTCTCCACCAGCTACACTGATAAGAAACACACACACACACACACACACACACACACACACCAAAAATTTAGGTGAGCTGCAGCTATGTGAAGCACTACCTAGGGAGTCACTTATCACCTTTTACCTTAATATTTTTCCCAGTTTTTTCCTCGATAAGACCGAAAGAGAAAGTGATGATGTCGTATGCTGACAGATACTACCTGGTGCCTTTTAACGGGAGGGAAGAACCGGCAACGATTGAGTCAGGCGGGACGGGAAACTGACCGACTCGGGATCGAGTCAACGATGATACTTTCACGGGCGGGACGGTGTCACGATGCGAGTACAGAGTGTGTACTTCCCGTGTCTGCGGCGCGGAAGATCGGGAGGAGGATTATTCTCGGCGTTCTCCGTGTCAAACACGAGACGCTTTAATGACGTCTGAGTGATGAAACCGGCGAGAAAGATTCCATCTCTGCTGCAGAATACCCCGTCTATCCTCCGTCTCCGTGTGTGTGTGTGTGTGTGTGTGTGTGTGTGTGTGTGTGTAATGCGACAGACAAATCCCACTAAGCTGTTAAATATTACACTACTTTCGCACTCGTATTAAACACCTCTCTGCCTCCCCTCTCGTGTGCGCTCTTGTCACACACACACACACACACACACACACACACACACACACACACACACACACACACACACAGATTCTTGTATTTCCTACCTTCATGAGACCTGAGAAAAACGCCTACCTCTTTAGCAGTATATTTACCTGTTCAGTAATCTATTTCTTTATTTATATACATTTATTTATTTTATATATGTATATATTATTGATATATATTTATTTATTTATTTATTTATATATGCATTATCCTGAATGACAATAAAAAGGAAGTCTAAGTCTAAGGACCACCCTCGGTTGCGTTTGTTAGTGTTTTCCCCCGTGTTTAGTGCTTTTTCCTGTCCCACGCTCTTATTTTGGTGGCACTTCCTGTTGGGTCTGTTATTTTTCCTGACTGCTTTACGCCTGCCTTAGAGCACTTTTCCTGTCACCTGTTTTGTAGTTTGTGACGAGCACTATTTAAGTTAAGCTTGTGACACTAAGAGTTCATCGGGACATTATTCCCTGTGTAGAGAGAGCACAGGTGTAAAACTGAAGGCCCCCGGGGGGCAAATTTGGCCATCACGTCATTTAACACAACCCTGAAATTGTCAGGACGTGGACTATGGGACTATTTTTCCTTGAAAATCTTTTTTTTTTCTTGAAAATCAACTTTTACATTGAAAATCATTTTCCTTGAAAATCAACTTTTACCTTGAAAATTATTTTTTCCTTGAAAATCAACTTTTGCCTTGAAAATCATTTTTTTCCTTGAAAATCAACTTTTGCCTTGAAAATCATTTTTTTCCTTGAAAATAATTGTTTTTGGGAAAATCAACTTCTACCTTGAAAATCATTTTTCCTTCTAAATCTACTTTTACCTTGAAAATAATTTTTTTCCTTGAAAAAACACTTTTACCCTGAAAATCTTTTTTTCACCTTGAAAATCAACTTTTACCTTGAAAATCAACTTTTACTCTGAAAATCATTTTTTCCCCTTGAAAATCAACTTTTACCTTGAAAATCTTTTTTTCCTTGAAAAACCACTTTTAACCTGAAAATAACTTTTTTCCTTGAAAATCATTTTTTACCTTCAAATTTTTTTTTCCTTGAAAATACTTTACCTTCAAAATCTTTTTTTCCTTGAAAATGAACTTTTCCCTTGAAAATACACTTACCTTAAAAATCCTTTTTTCCCTTGAAAATCAACTTTTACCTTGAAAATCCTTTTTTCCTTAAAAATCAACTTTTACCTTGAAAATCAACTTTTACCTTGAAAATATTTTTTTTCCTTGAAAATCAACTTTAACCTTGAAAATATTTTTTTTCCTTGAAAATCATTGTTTTCCTTGAAAATCAACTTTTACCTTGAAAATAATTTTTTTCCCTTGAAAAATCAACTTTTACCTTGAAAATCATTTTTTTCCCTTGAAAATCAACTTTAACCTTGAAAATCATTTTTTATCTTGAAAATCATTTTTTTCCTTGAAAATCTACTTTTACCTTGAAAATAATTTTTTTCCCTTGAAAATCAACTTTTACCTTGAAAATCATTTTTTTCCTTGAAAAACCACTTTTACCCTGAAAATAATTTTTTTTACTTGAAAATCAACTTTTACCTTGAAAATAATTGTTTTCCTTGAAAATCAACTTCTACCTTGAAAATCATTTTTTCATTGAAAAAACACTTTTCCCCTGAAAATCTTTTTTTACCTTGAAAATCTTTTTTTTTTAAATTTTTTTTTTAACTCTACTGCCACATTTTTTTTTTACAGAAAATTACTGGAAAATTTGCCAAATGATAACATTTTTATCTTAAAAGTGAAATTGTATTTTCTTATTTATTTAGATTGCAGTATGGAGTAAAAACTGTAAAACACAATGTAGAGTTTACAGTTAAAATAAATAAATACATTAAAAAAATTTTAAAAAAACAGTCACCGAAATCAAAAACAGACTTAAACATTTTAAAAAATAAATGAGAAAAAAAAGATTTTGTTGTCATTGTAGTTTTGTTCTTATTTTTATACTTGAAAAACATTATGACATATAAAATTTAAAAATTTAAAAGCAAAATACTGTAAATTCCAAAACGATATTTTGTTTTTTTGGTTTTCCAATGAAAATGTGTATTTTCATTTATTTTTATTACAGTACACAGTAAACTAGTATTTGGCTCTCTATTAGATGCAATGTTATTGGGACCGTGATTTATGTCCTAACTTGTTCACACCTCCTCATGTGGAAGATACTTTTCCTTCTTCATGTCACAAGAAGGGTAGCAATACAAGAACACACAAACACACTTTCTTGTAGTTCTGACCTTCTGGGGACCTGAAAAAAATCCCTACCTCTTTCGGACCACCCTTTCTAGATATATAAATAAGTGTATTCACAACAATAATAGTATATAAAAAAACTCAATCGCCAAAGCACACGCAAACAAGTCACAAAGAACACAAAAGACTTGCAACAGAGTCAATTTGAAAAAATCCCTCCTTTTCGGAACCACCCTAAATTTAAAAGATGTCACCAGCAGGGGTGCAAATGAGACATTGCCTATTAGATGCAATGTTATTGGGACCGTGATTTATGTCCTCACTTGTTCACACCTCCTCATGTGGAAGATACTTTTCCTTCTTCATGTCACAAGAAGGGTAGAAATACAAGAACACACAAACACACCTTCTTGTAGTTCTGACCTTCTTGGGACCTCTGTAAAATGCCTACCTCTTCAAAACCACCCTTTCTAGCACACACAAACAAGTTACAAAGAACACACACGACTTGCAACAGAGTCAATTTGAAAATCCCTCGTTTTCGGGACCGGCCTAAATTTTTAAAGATGTCACCAGCAGGGGTGCAGATGAGACATTGTCTATTAGCTGCAATGTTATTGGGACCATGATTTATGTCATCACTTGTTCACACCTCCTCATATGGAAGATACTTTTCCTTCTTCATGTCACAAGAAGGGTAGCAATACAAGAACACACACACACACACACACACACAATCCTCAATATGCAACAAAACACTACAGATGTCACTTGACAATCCTCACACACGCACAAGAAATCCTTCAAATGCGGCGACACACCGCAGTCGTCTCATACCACTGTGCAAAATGTGTGTGTGTGTGTGTGTGTGTGTGTGTGTGTGTGTGTGTGTGTGTGTGTGTGTGTGTGAGTGTCTGCCCTAATCCCCGGCGCCGGTGGTCTTGTCAGAGCGTTATATTTGCCGCCATCAGTGTATCTGGCGCTGGCCGCCTAATCCCGCCACCTCCACTCTGATATTTGCTGACATTTACATGAAGCCCGCGTCACGTGACCGCCGAGAGGAGCGGGAAGAACGCCCAGGCGACGGGCCAAATGAACGGGTGAATGGACGACTTCATGAAAGGAAGGGCTGAATTTTCATCCCCGCGAGCCTGTTTCGCAGGTTTTCACTGCTCTTCGGGGGACTTCATGAATACAAGAATAGATGGACGGACTGATGACTGAGCGAACGGACGGGTGGATGTCGAAGGAGCAAATGAATGAATGAATGATGGCTGAGCACACAAAGAAGGCAATGATTGGATGAGCAAGTTAAAGGATTGACAAATGAACCGAAGAATGAATGAATGAATGATTTGGTTATGTGCTAATTTAGTTGTGCATCCATTGTCAATCCATGCATCATCCATTCATTGTACGAGCCAGTTCATTCATTCATTTGTCCGTCTGTCCATCCATCCATTCAATTAAATAATCTACTTAATGATAAATGGGTTGTACTTTTATAGCACTTTTCTACCTTCAAGGTACTCAAAGCGCTTTGACACTACTTCCACATTCACCCATTCACACACACATTCACACACTGATGGAGGGAGCTGCCATGCAAGGCACTAACCAGCAGCCATCAGGAGCAAGGGTGAAGTGTCTTGCTCAAGACACAACGGACGTGACGAGGTTGGTACTAGGTGGGGATTGAACCAGGGACCCTCGGGTTGCGCACGGCCACTCTCCCACTGCGCCACGCCGTCCCTACTTCCATCTGTTAATTCATTCATGTGTCCATCCGTCCATACATCCATTCAGCTATCCATCTGTACATTCACCATCTATATATCCATTCATTCCACCATTCTACTTGTATGTGTTCATTTGGTTGCATGTTCATTTGTTTGTGCATCCATCCATCATCCATTCATTATACGAGCCATTTGTTCATTCATTCATTTGTCCGTCTGTCTGTCCGTCCATCCATCCATTCAATCAAATAATCTACTTCCATCTGTTGATTCATTCATTCATGTGTCCATCCGTCCATACATCTATTTGACTGTCCACCTGTTCATTCATTCATTCACCATCTGTAAATCCATTTATTCAACCATTCTACTTGTATGTGTTAATTTGGTGGTGTGTTCGTTTGTTTGTGCATCCATTATCAATCCACACATTATACATTCATTGTACGAGCCATTTGTTCATTCATTCATCTGTCTCTCCATCCATCCATTCAATCAAATAATCTACTTCCATCCGTTAATTCATTCATTTGTCCATGCGTCCATACATCCATTCGACTATCCATATGTTCATTCATCCATCCATTCATTCAACCACTTACTTTTATGTGTTAATTTGGTGGTGTGTTTGTTTGTTTGTGCATCCATTATCAATCCATCCATCATCCATTCATTGTACTAGCCATTTGTTCATTCATTCATTTGTCCGCCTGTCCATTCATCACTCAAATGTACTTTCATCCGTTAATTCATTCATACGTCCATCTGTTCATATATCCATTCAACTATCCATATGTTCATTCATTCATTCATTAACCACCTATATATCCATTCATTCAATCATTCTACTTTTGTGTTAATTTGCTTGTGTGTTTGTGCATCCATTATCAATCCATCCTTCATCCAACCATTGTATTAGCCATTTGTTCATTCATTCATTTGTCCACCCATCCATCCAATCAATCTACTTCCATCTGTTAATTCATTCATTCATTCATTCATTCATTAGTCCATACATCCATTCGACTATCCATATGTTCATTCATCAATTCACATAACATCCATCTATGCATTCATTCAACCATTCTACTTGTATGTGTTCATTTGGCCGTGTAATTGTTTGTGCATCCATTGTCAATCCATCCATCATCCTTTCATTATGGATTGTAAAATTCAATTTTTTTAATATTTTGGGGGATTTGCATATCTTGTGTTTTTATTTCTTAACATTTCTATGATTTTTTTATATACTTGTATTAATTATGTTTTTGATCATTTTATTTAGTGGATTTTTTAAATAAATATTTCAGAGATTATTTTGAAATTCAGAGATTTGGGCTTTTTAATTATTTAAATTTTTTTGAACTTTTAATGGATTTTTTGTCCTTTTTAGATCTCAGCTTTGTTTCGGCAGATTTCTTAAAATTTTGAGAATTTTTAAATTTTAAATTTTTAGTTATTTTGAATTTTCAGATGCATTTTCTCACATTTTCAGCTAATCTAAATGTTTGATTTTTTAGATTTTCTTTGCAGATTTTTAGCAAATTATAAAAATGTTTAGATATTTATGTTTTCTTAGATGTTTACCTATCCATCCATTTTTTACCGCTTATTCCCTTTTGGGGTGGCAGGGGGCGCTGGCGCCTATCTCAGCTACAATCGGGCGGAAGGCCGTGTACACCATGGACAAGTCGCCACCTCATCACAGGGCCAACACAGATAGACAGACAACATTCACACTCAAATTCACACACAAGGGCCAATTTGCCTATTATATTGTTTATTTATTTTGTTGATATTTATTTTTTTTCAAATTCATTGAAATTGTATTTTTGATTTTCAGATCCATTTTCTCAGATTTTCAGTTAATCTAAATCTTTGATTTTTAGATTTTCTTTCCAGATTTTTAGCAAATTGTAAAAATTAATAGATATTTATGTTTTCTTAGATGTTTACCTATTATATTGTTTATTTATTTGTAGATATAAAAAAAAAATTCAAATTCATTGAAATTGTATTTCTTTGATTTTTAAATATTTTCGATCATATTTTAAACATGATTTTATGTTTGTTTTTAGATCGTTATACGTTCTTCAAATTTTTTTTTGTTTTAATTCTTAAACTTTCAGATGTTTTTATTTTTCTAGATTTTTGACAATTTTAGAGATTTGTAGGTATTTTTATTAATGGATTTTTAGTACTTTTTAGAATTTCAGCTTTGTTTCGGCAGATTTTATTTCTTGAATTTTGGGGGGGGGGATTTTATTTTAATTTTAGCTATTTTGTATTTTCAGATCCATTTTCTCATATATTCAACTGATATAAATCTTTTATTTTTAGATTTTCTTTCCAGATTTTTAGCAAATTGTAAATTTTTTTAGACCTTTGTTTTCTTAGATGTTTGCCTATTATACTGTTTATTTATTTGTAGATATTCTTTTTTTTTAAATTCATTGAAATTGTATTTCTTTGATTTTTAAATATTTTGGATCAGATTTTAAGCTTGATTTTGTATAATGATTTTTTTTTAGATCGTTATACGTTCGATTTTTTTTTTTAATTCTTGAATTTTTAGATGTTTTTATTTTCCCAGATTTTTGAGAATTTTAGAGATTTTTAGGTATTTTTTAGTTCTTTTTAGATTCCAGATTTGTTTCAGCAGATTGTATTTCTTGAATCTTGAGAGATATATATATATATATATATATATATATATATATATATATATATATATATATATATATATATATATATATATATATATATATATATATATATATATATATATATATATATATATATATATATATATATATATATATATATATACATATACATATATATATATATATTATGATTTATTTGGGGGGATCATTATAGGTTCTTCGAATTTTTTTTTTTTTAATTCTTAAATTTGCAGATGTTTTTATTTTTCTGGGTTTTTGACAATTTTAGAGATTTGTAGGTATTTTTATTAATGGATTTTTAGTCATTTTCAGAATTTCAGCTTTGTTTCGGCAGATTTTATTTCTTGAATTTTGGGGGGGAAAATGTTTTATTTTTATTTTAGCTATTTTGTATTTTCAGATCAATTTTCTCATTTTTAAACTGATATAAATCTTTTATATTTAGATTTTCTTTCCAGATTTTTAGCAAATTGTAAATTTTTTTAGACCTTTGTTTTCTTAGATGTTTGCCTATTATACTGTTTATTTATTTGTAGATATTCTTTTTTTTTTCAAATTCATTGAAATTGTATTTGATTTTTAAATATTTTCGATCAGATTTTAAGCTTGATTTTGTATAATGATTTTTTTTTTTAGATCGTTATACGTTTTTCGATTATTTTTTTTTTAATTCTTGAATTTTTAGATGTTTTTATTTTCCCAGATTTTTGACAATTTTAGAGATTTTTAGGTATTTTTTAGTTCTTTTTAGATTCCAGATTTGTTTCAGCAGATTTTATTTCTTGAATCTTGAGATATATATATATATATATATATATTTTATGATTTATTTAGGGGGATCATTATATGTTCTTTGAATTTTTTTTTTTTTAATTCTTAAATTTTCAGATGTTTTTATTTTTCTGGATTTTTGACAATTTTAGAGATTTGTAGGTATTTTTATTAATGGATTTTTAGTCCTTTTCATAATTTCAGCTTTGTTTCGGCAGATTTTATTTCTTGAATTTTGGGGGGGAAAATGTTTTATTATTATTTTAGCTATTTTGTATTTTCAGATCCATTTTCTCATTTTTCAACTGATATAAATCTTTTATTTTTAGATTTTCTTTCCAGATTTTTTGCAAATTGTAAATTTTTTTAGACCTTTGTTTTCTTAGATGTTTGCCTATTATACTGTTTATTTATTTGTAGATTTTTTTTTTTTTTTCAAATTCATTGAAATTGTATTTCTTTGATTTTTAAATGTTTTCGATCAGATTTTAATTCTTGAATTTTTAGATGTTTTTATTTTCCCAGATTTTTGAGAATTTTAGAGATTTTTAGGTTTTTTTAGTTCTTTTTAGATTCCAGATTTGTTTCAGCAGATTGTATTTCTTGAATCTTGAGATATATTATATATATATATATATATATATATATATATATATATATATATTATGATTTATTTGGGGGGATCATTATATGTTCTTCGAAAAAAAAATTTTAATTCTTAAATTTGCTGATGTTTTTATTTTTCTGGATTTTTGACAATTTTAGAGATTTGTAGGTATCTTTATTAATGGATTTTTAGTCCTTTTCAGAATTTCAGCTTTGTTTGGGCAGATTTTATTTCTTGAATTTTGGGGGGGAAAATGTTTTATTTTTATTTTAGCTATTTTGTATTTTCAGATCCATTTTCTCATTTTTCAACTGATATAAATCTTATTTTTAGATTTTCTTTCCAGATTTTTAGCAAATTGTAAATTTCTTTAGACCTTTGTTTTCTTAGATGTTTGCCTATTATACTGTTTATTTATTTGTAGATATTCTTTTTTTTTTAAATTCACTGAAATTGTATTTCTGTGATTTTTAAATATTTTTGATCAGATTTTAAGCTTGATTTTGTATAATGATTTTTTTTTAGATCGTTATACGTTCGATTTTTTTTTTTTAATTCTTGAATTTTTAGATGTTTTTATTTTCCCAGATTTTTGAGAATTTTAGAGATTTTTAGGTTTTTTTAGTTCTTTTTAGATTCCAGATTTGTTTCAGCAGATTTTATTTCTTGAATCTTGATATATATATATATATATATATATATATATATATATATATATTATGATTTATTTGGGGGGATCATTATATGTTCTTTGAATTTTTTTTTTTTTAATTCTTAAATTTTCAGATGTTTTTATTTTTCTGGATTTTTGACAATTTTAGAGATTTGTAGGTATTTTTATTAATGGATTTTTAGTCCTTTTCAGAATTTCAGCTTTGTTTCGGCAGATTTTATTTCTTGAATTTTGGGGGGGAAAATGTTTTATTTTTATTTTAGCTATTTTGCATTTTCAGATCCATTTTCTCATTTTTCAACTGATATAAATCTTTTATTTTTAGATTTTCTTTCCAGATTTTTTGCAAATTGTAAATTTTTTTAGACCTTTGTTTTCTTAGATGTTTGCCTATTATACTGTTTATTTATTTGTAGATATTCTTTTTTTTTTCAAATTCATTGAAATTGTATTTGATTTTTAAATATTTTCGATCAGATTTTAAGCTTGATTTTGTATAATGATTTTTTTTTTTAGATCGTTATACGTTTTTCGATTATTTTTTTTTTAATTCTTGAATTTTTAGATGTTTTTATTTTCCCAGATTTTTGACAATTTTAGAGATTTTTAGGTATTTTTTAGTTCTTTTTAGATTCCAGATTTGTTTCAGCAGATTTTATTTCTTGAATCTTGAGATATATATATATATATATATATATATATATATATATATATATATATATATATATATATATATTATGATTTATTTGGGGGGATCATTATATGTTCTTCGAATTTTTTTTTTTTTAATTCTTAAATTTGCAGATGTTTTTATTTTTCTGGATTTTTGACAATTTTAGAGATTTGTAGGTATTTTTATTAATGGATTTTTAGTCCTTTTCAGAATTTCAGCTTTGTTTCGGCAGATTTTATTTCTTGAATTTTGGGGGGGAAAATGTTTTATTTTTATTTTAGCTATTTTGTATTTTCAGATCCATTTTCTCATTTTTCAACTGATATAAATCTTTTATTTTTAGATTTTCTTTCCAGATTTTTAGCAAATTGTAACATTTTTTAGACCTTTGTTTTCTTAGAGGTTTGCCTATTATACTGTTTATTTATTTGTAGATATTCTTTTTTTTTTTAAATTCACTGAAATTGTATTTCTTTGATTTTTAAATATTTTTGATCAGATTTTAAGCTTGATTTTGTATAATGATTTTTTTTAGATCGTTATACATTCGATTTTTTTTTTTTAATTCTTGAATTTTTAGATATTTTTATTTTCCCAGATTTTTGACAATTTTAGAGATTATTAGGTATTTTTTAGTTCTTTTTAGATTCCAGATTTGTTTCAGCAGATTTTATTTCTTGAATCTTGAGATATATACATATATATATATATATATATATATATATATATACATATAGGCTATTTTTGATTTTCAGATCCATTTTCTCAGATTTTCAGCTAATCTAAATCTTTGATTTTTAGATTTTCTTTCCAGATTTTTAGCAAATTGTTCGACCTTTATTTTTTCTTAGATGTTTACCTATTATATTGTTTATTTATTCATAGATATTTACATTTTTTCAAATTCATTCATTTTCGATATTTTGATTTTATTCATTGATTTTTTTTTTGATTGTTATATGTTCTTCGATTTTTTTTTTTAATTCTTAAATTTTTACATGTTTTTATTTTCCCAGATTTTTGACAATTTTAGAGATTTCTAGGTATTTTTAGGATGCACCGTTGAGGCGTAGGTGGTGTGGTGTCGGTGCACGTCTTCTCCGAGTTGAGAGTGAAGATGAGAGGATGAATTATTGATGCGAGTTGCTTTTTAATCTGGAGTAATGATCTGCTGCTAATAAATATTGGAGGAGTTCTCGCCATGCAATTTGTCCTTCAGTCAAGGTCACATTCACTCATTCACGGCGGCGTGGACAAAGGTTAGCGCCGCACTAATTGTGCACGCATGTCATTAAGAGCGGGAAATGAAGACGCTTGATGTCCTCGCCGAGGACAAAGGACGGCGAGGAGGGGCGGACCACAATAAAACGTGGCCCAAACAGGAAGTCGGACAAAGTAAAAACTGGGTGAGTATTTTACCTGGAGTTGGTCCCTCGGAAGCGGCTCTCCTGATTGGTCGGGTCTGAGCAGACGGGTCCGGACGGCGCGGAGGGCCTGGAGCATCCAGCCGTGTTGGCGGCGGATCTGGAGCTGGAGCTGCTCCCACTGGCTGGAGACCATGTGGAGGATCTCCCGGAGACCTGGAGGAACCGCAAGGGAGTTTTCAGCCAAATCATGTCAGGACTAAAAAAGACTTGATGTTACGACATTGTGGACTGGATTGGGGCCTGGTTCTACTTGGTCTGGAAAAGAATCTATGGACTCACAGGTATAAAAGATCCACATTTTCCCCGAATAGTTTCATGGTCCCAATGTAACCCAAAATGGACTTAGCCCTAAAAGTCCCGGTCTTCTTAAAGGTGGCATTGTATCCAAAGGATCTAAGGGCAGAGTTAGGGTCCATTTGGGTGCATCAATTGGGGACATCTCTGCATTGTTGACCTGTCTCTGCTCGGGATGGTCTCCTGCTGGCCCCACTATGGACTGGACTCTCACTATTATGTTGGATCCACTATGGACTGGACTCTCACTATTATGTTAGATCCACTATGGACTGGACTCTCACTATTATGTTAGATCCACTATGGACTGGACTCTCACTATTATGTTAGATCGACTATGGACTGGACTCTCACTATTATGTTAGACCCACTGTGGACTGGACTCTCACACTTTTATGTTAGATCCACTATGGACTGGACTCTCACTATTATGTTAGATCCACTATGGACTGGACTCTCACTATTATGTTAGATCCACTATGGACTGGACTCTCACTATTATGTTAGATCCACTATGGACTGGACTCTCACACTATTATGTTAGATCCACTATGGACTGGACTCTCACTATTATGTTAGATCCACTATGGACTGGACGCTCACTATTATGTTGGATCCACTATGGACTGGACTCTCACTATTATGTTAGATCCACTATGGACTGGATGCTCACTATTATGTTAGATCCACTATGAACTGGACTCTCACTATTATGTTAGATCCACTATGGACTGGACTCTCACTATTATGTTGGATCCACTATGGACTGGACTCTCACTATTATGTTAGATCCACTATGGATTGGACACTCACTATTATGTTAGATCCACTATGGACTGGACTCTCACACTATTATGTTGGATCCACTATGGACTGGACTCTCACACTATTATGTTAGATCCACTATGGACTGGACTCTCACTATTATGTTAGATCCACTATGGACTGGACTCTCACTATTATGTTAGATCCACTATGGACTGGACTCTTTGACTATTATGTTAGATCCACTATGGACTGGACTCTCACTATTATGTTAGATCCACTATGGACTGGACTCTCACTATTATGTTAGATCCACTATGGACTGGACTCTCACTATTATGTTAGATCCACTATGGACTGGACTCTCACTATTATGTTAGATCCACTATGGACTGGACGCTCACTATTATGTTAGATCCACTATGGACTGGACTCTCACTATTATGTTAGATTCACTATGGACTGGACTCTCACACTATTATGTTAGATCCACTATGGACTGGACTCTCACACTATTATGTTAGATCCACTATGGACTGGACTCTCACTATTACGTTAGATCCACTATGGACTGGACTCTCACTATTATGTTAGATCCACTATGGACTGGACTCTCACTATTATGTTAGATCCACTATGGACTGGACTCTCACTATCATGTTAGATCCACTATGGACTGGACTCTCACACTATTATGTTAAATCCAGTACGGACTGGACTCTCGCACTATTATGTTAAATCCAGTATAGACTGGACTCTCACAATATTATGCTAGATTCACTCAAGGTCCATTGCACCAGTCCCATTGGGGTTGAGTTTTTCCTTACCCTGATGTGGGATCTGAGCCCAGGATGTCCTTGTGGCTTGTGCAGCCCTTTGAGACACTCGTGATTTAGGACCATATAAGTAAAACTTCTTCCGACAGGTCGGGGCACTTGAAAAAAGGGGCTGGGGTTTTTAGGTACAGCTTTTTATTCCCAGTGTCCCCATAAGGATTGGGGCTTTTCTACTTTTTACCGGACCCCGGGGAAAGACAAACAGGTCTGAAGGTCTCCAAGTATTCCAAAACTATCTTACCCCTACAAGACCGTGCTCTAAAAGATCAGTCTTCCTCTTACAAGTCCCAGAAGACCCCTAATAGTTCCACGGTCCAAAAGCCCCTAGGGGCCTGGTACTCCAAAATAATTTAGAGCACGGATTGAGTCCTTTGGGGTGCATTTCTGACTTTTGGGCAATCCTCTGTATCATTGGGACCACTTGGGTTTTATTGGGACCACAATGAGTTCAATCTGAACCTCCTAAGAAACCAATGGTTTGTACAGTCCAGGTAGAGAACGAGACTCTGTCCCAGGTGGAGGATTTTGAGTATCTCCGGGTCTTGTTCACAAGTGAGGGAAAGATGGAGAAGGAAATCAGCCGGAGAGCAGCTGGGACAGTATTGCAGTCTCTCTGCCGCACTGTTGTGACCAAACGAGAGCTGGGCCAGATGGCAAAGGTCTACCGAACTATCTACATTCCTTCTCTCACCTCTGGTCATGAAGTGTGGCTCATGACCGAGAGAATACGATCACGGATACAAGCGGCCGAAACGTGTTTCCTCAGAACGGTGGCTGGCATCTCCCTTAGAGATAGGGTGAGAAGTTCAGTCACCCGAGAGAGACTCGGAGTAGAACTGCTGCTCCTTCGCTTGGAAAGGAGCCAGCTTAGGTGGTTCGGGCATCTCGTGCGGATGCCTCACCAGCGTCTTCCTAGGGAGGTCCTCGCTGGAAAGGAGCCAGCTTAGGTGGTTCGGGCATCTCGTGCGGATGCCTCACTAGCGTCTCCCTGGGGAGGTCCTCGCTGGAAAGGAGCCAGCTTAGGTGGTTCGGGCATCTCGTGCGGATGCCTCACCAGCGTCTTCCTAGGGAGGTCCTCGTTGGAAAGGAGCTAGCTTAGGTGGTTCGGGCATCTCGTGCGGATGCTTCACCAGGGTCTTCGTGGGGAGGTCCTCGTTGGAAAGGAGCCAGCTTAGGTGGTTCAGGCATCTCGTGCGGATGCCTCACCAGCGTCTTCCTAGGGAGGTCCTCGTTGGAAAGGAGCCAGCTTAGGTGGTTCAGGCATCTCGTGCGGATGCCTCACCAGCGTCTCCCTGGGGAGGTCCTCGTTGGAAAGCAGCAAGCTTAGGTGGTTCGGGCATCTCGTGCGGATGCCTCACCAGCGTCTTCCTAGGGAGGTCCTCGTTGGAAAGGAGCCAGCTTAGGTGGTTCGGGCATCTCGTGCGGATGCCTCACCAGCGTCTTCCTAGGGAGGTCCTCGTTGGAAAGGAGCCAGCTTAGGTGGTTCGGGCATCTCGTGCGGATGCCTCACCAGCGTCTTCCTAAAGAGGTCCTCGTTGGAAAGGAACTAGCTTAGGTGGTTCGGGCATCTTGTGCGGATGCCTCACCAGCGTCTCCCTGGGGAGGTCCTCGTTGGAAAGGAGCCAGCTTAGGTGGTTCGGGCATATCGTGCGGATGCCTCACCAGCGTCTCCCTAGGGAGGTCCTCGTTGGAAAGGAGCCAGCTTAGGTGGTTCGGGCATCTCGTGCGGATGCCTCACCAGCGTCTTCCTAGGGAGGTCCTCGTTGGAAAGGAGCCAGCTTAGGTGGTTCGGGCATCTCGTGCGGATGCCTCACCAGCGTCTTCGTAGGGAGGTCCTCGTTAGAAAGGAGCCAGCTTAGGTGGTTCGGGCATTTCGTGCGGATGCCTCACCAGCGTCTTCCTAGAGAGGTCCTCGTTGGAAAGGAGCCAGCTTAGGTGGTTCGGGCATCTCGTGCGGATGCCTCACCAGCGTCTCCCTAGGGAGGTCCTCGTTGGAAAGGAGCCAGCTTAGGTGGTTCGGGCATCTCGTGCGGATGCCTCACCAGCGTCTTCGTAGGGAGGTCCTTGTTGGAAAGGAGCCAGCTTAGGTGGTTCGGGCATCTCGTGCGGATGCCTCACCAGCGTCTTCGTAGGGAGGTCCTTGTTGGAAAGGAGCCAGCTTAGGTGGTTCGGGCATCTCGTGCGGATGCCTCACCAGCGTCTTCGTAGGGAGGTCCTTGTTGGAAAGGAGCCAGCTTAGGTGGTTCGGGCATCTCGTGCGGATGCCTCACCAGCGTCTCCCTAGGTAGGTCCTCGTTGGAATGGAGCCAGTTTAGGTAGTTCGGGCATCTCGTGCGGATGCCTCACCGGCGTCTCCCTGGGGAGGTCCTCGTTGGAAAGGAGCCAGCTTAGGTGGTTCGGGCATCTCGTGCGGTTGCTTCACCAGCGTCTTCGTAGGGAGGTCCTCGTTGGAAAGGAGCCAGCTTAGGTGGTTCAGGCATCTCGTGCGGATGCCTCACCAGCGTCTCCCTGGGGAGGTCCTCGCTGGAAAGGAGCCAGCTTAGGTGGTTCGGGCATCTCGTGCGGATGCCTCACCAGCGTCTCCCTAGAGAGGTCCTCGTTGGAAAGGAGCCAGCTTAGGTGGTTCGGGCATCTCGTGCGGTTGCTTCACCAGCGTCTCCCTAGGGAGGTCCTCCTTGCACGTCCCACTCGGAGGAGATCCCACGGCAGGCCAAGGACCAGATGGGGGTGATTACATCTCCTCTCTGGCCTGGGAACGCTTCGGGAGCCTCCAGGAGGAAGTTGCTAATGTTGCTCTGGAAAGGGAAATCTGGGGTTGAAGATGGATGGATGGATGAACCTTCTAGATACATGGAGAACCGAATTCGGGTAAGGGGAAGTCAACTTCCTTTGGCGGGTCGGGGCACTAATAAAATGGGACTGCGACTTTTAGTTGCACCTTTTTACCAAATGTGTCCCAAAAGGGAATGAGGTCCATCTACTTTCACTGGGAAAACGTCCATGGACTTAGAAAAGGACTAACAACCCTGAAGGTCTCAAAATACCCCAAAACGAACAAAGCCCTAAAAGCCCAGGTGCTCTAAAGATAGCTACATTTACCAAAAGACTCGGCCGGAAAAGGTTGGGGCATTTTGGGGGTGATTTCGGAACCCATTTAATTTTGTGACCACTTGGGTATTTAGGGGGGGGTCTCCCAGGTTCCCGCTTGGATTGACATGATTCAAGTTGAACCTCGTAGATAAATAACAAGTCTCCCAAAAAAGATTGCGGGCAATCTAATTTTATTGTAAAAAAGTACTAAGTACGTACTTAGTACAGCAGCTGAAGGTCCCAAAGTACCCCATAGAGTCCTGAGAGTCCTATTGCTCCAAAAGTTCTGGAATATGACCAAGGAGCCTGGGGAAAGAACCGGGGCCCTTTTGGGTGCATTTCTAACTTTCGTGTAACCCCATTTGTCATTGGTACCACTTGGGTTCCTTTGGGACCTTTTCAGGACCCCTTTGGGGTCTGTTGGACAAAACTAACACTATTGGGTGTGTTTACCCGATTGGTGTGCAGGAATGGTGGTGAGCAGCGCTGTGCCGTCCTCCAAGATGCGGTCTTTGAGGCCGCCATGACTGTCCACGTTTAGTTTGAACGTCTGGAACCACAAAAACAACAACACCTTATACCAAAATAGAATAGAATAGAGTTTTATTGTCATTATTGCAATGAACAGGTGCAAAAATGTGTGTTAAGAAAGATAGCATGCTAACAGTAAGTAAGTATGTGTAAAGTAACAAAATATTTGACTCTGAGCTGCACATCTGCGAGATTAGCCCAAAAAAAATAAGCTAGCATGCTAAAAGTTAGCATTTTTGAAGTAACAAAATATTTGACCTAAGTATATACCAGCAAAATGAGTTTAAAAAGGCAGCATACTAACAGCTAATAAGCGTGAAGTACCAAAAAAGATTTGACTGAGGGTGATACCTGTAAAATGCGTTTAAAAAGCTGCTATGCTAAAATTAGCGTGCTAACAGTTGACATGCGTAGAGTAACAAAATATTTAACTGAGGCGTACGCCTGCCAAACGGGACTGAAAAGCAAGAATGCTAACATTTACCATACTTGAAATAACAAAATATTTGAATCGGATGTATACTTGTAAAATTTGTTTCAAAAGCTAACATGTTAAAATTAGCAAGCTAACGTGCGTGGAGTAACAAAAGATTTAACTGAGGTGTATGCCTGCCAAACGAGATTAAAAAGCAAGCATGCTAACATTTAGCATAGTTGAAATGACAAAAATAATTGACTCAGGGCAGGTGTATTCTTGCAAAATTTGTTTTAAAAGTGAGCATGCTAAAATTAGCGCGCTAACAGTTAACATACGTAGAGTAACACACGATTTATATTCCTGCCAATTAAGATTGAAAAGCAAGCATGCTAACATTTAGCATACTTGAAATAATAAAATATTTGACTCAGGCGTATACTTGCAAAATTAGTTGAAAAAGCTAGTATGCTAACAATTAACATGTGCAGAGTAACAAAAGATTTAACTGAGATGCCTGTGAAATGAGATGGAAAAGTAATCATGCTAACATTTAGCATACTTGAAACGACAAAATAATTGAGTCAGGTGTATACTTGCAAAATTTGTTTAAAAAGTGAGCATGCTAAAATTAGCACGCTAACAGTTAACATGCGTAGAGTAACACAAGATTTATATACTTGCCAAATGAGATTAAAAAGCTAGCATGCTAACATTTAGCATACTTGAAACAACCCAATATTTGACCCGGGTGTATACTTGCAAAATTAGTTGAAAAAGCTGGCATGCTAAAATTACCGTGCAAGCAAATAACATATGTAGAGTAACAAAAGATTTAACTGAGATGCCTGCGAAATGAGATTGAAAAGCGAGCATGCTAGCATTTAGCATACTTGAAATAAATTATATGAACGCTAACATACTATTTATAAAGGCTAACAGGATGCTAACATACTCTTTTAAAGGCTAGCAAAATGCTAACATACTATTTATAAAGGCTAACAGGATGATAACATTCCCTTTCAAACGCTAACAGGATGCTTACATATTCTTTTTAAAGATTAACAGGATGCTAAAAGTATTTTTAAAGGCTACCAGGATACTAACATATTCTTTCAAATGTTAACGGGATGCTAACATACTATTTTTAAAGGCTAACATACTCTTTTAAAGGCTACCAGGATGCTAACATACTATTTTTAAAGGCCAACAGGATGCTAACATACTCTTTTAAAGGCTAGCAAAATGCTAACATACTATTTATAAAGGCTAACAGGATGCTAACATACTCTTTCAAACGCTAACAGGATGCTTACATACTCTTTTTAAAGGTTAAAAGGATGCTAACAGTATTTTTAAAGGCTACCAGGATGCTAACATATTCTTTCAAACGTTAACAGGATGCTAACATACTATTTTTAAAGGCTACCAGGATGCTAACATACTATTTTTAAAAGCTAACAGGATGCTAACATACTATTCTTAAAGGCTAACAGGATGCCAACATACTATTTTTAAAGGCTAACAGGATGCTAACATACTCTTTTAAAGGTTAACAGGATAATAACATACTCTTTTAAAGGCTAGCAAAATGCTAATATACTATTTATAAAGGATAACAGGATGCTAACATTCCCTTTCAAACACTAACAGGATGCTTACATACTCTTTTTAAAGATTAACAGGATGCTAAAAGTATTTTTAAAGGCTACCAGGATGCTAACATATTTTTTCAAACGTTAACGGGAGACTAACATACTATTTTTAAAGGCTAACATACTCTTTTAAAGGCTAACAGACTGCTAAAATACTATTTTTAAAAGCTAACAAGATGCTAACATACTATTTTTAAAGAATAACAGGATGCTAACATACTATTTCTGAAGGCTAACAGGATGCTAACATACTCTTTTAAAGGCTAACAAGATGCTAACATTTAAAGGCTAACAGGATGCTAACATACTCTTTTAAAGGTTAACAGGATAATAACATACTCTTTTAAAGGCTAGCAAAATGCTAACATACTATTTATAAAGGCTAACAGGATGCTAACATACCCTTTCAAATGCTAACAGGATGCTTACATACTCTTTTTAAAGGTTAAGAGGATGATAACAGTACTTTTAAAGGCTACCAGGATGCTAACATAGTTTTTCAAACGTTAACAGGAGACTAACATACTATTTTTAAAGGCTTACATACTCTTTTAAAGGCTACCAGGATGCTAACATACTATTTTTAAAGGCTAAAAGGATGCTAACATACTATTTTTATAGGCTAACAGGATGCTAAGATACTCTTTTAAAGGCTAACAAGATGCTAACATTTAAAGGCCAACAGGATGCTAACATACTCTTTTAAAGGCTAGCAAAACTGCTAACATACTATTTATAAAGGCTAACAGGATGCTAACATACTCTTTCAAACGCTAACAGGATGCTTACATACTCCTTTTAAAGGTTAAAAGGATGCTAACAGTATTTTTAAAGGCTAACATATTCTTTCAAATGTTAACGGGATGCTAACATACTATTTTCAAAGGCTAACATACTCTTTTAAAGGCTAACAGGATGCAAACATACTCTTTTAAAGGCTACCAGGATGCTAACATACTATTTTTAAAAGGCTAACAGGATGCTAACATATTCTTACAAACGTTAACGCGATGCTATCATACTATTTTTAAAGGCTAACATACTCTTTTAAAGGCTAACAAGATGCTAACATACCCTTTTAAAGGCTACAAGGATGCTAACATACTATTTTTAAAAGCTAACAGGATGCCAACATACTATTTTTAAAGGCTACCAGGATGCTAACATACTCGTTTAAAGGCTACCAGGATGCTAACATACTATTTTTAAAAGGCTAACAGGATGCTAACATATTCTTACAAACGTTAACGGGATGCTAACATACTATTTTTAAAGGCTAACATACGCTTTTAAAGGCTAACAGGATGCTAACATACTATTTTTAAAGGCTACAAGGATGCTAACATACTATTTTTAAAAGCTAACAGGATGCCAACATACTATTTTTAAAGGCTAACAGGATGCTAACATACTCTTTTAAAGGCTAGAAGGACGCTGACATACTACTTTTAAAAGCTAACAGGATGCTAACATACTATTTTTAAAGAATAACAGGATGCCAACATACTATTTTTTAAGGCTAACAGGATGCTAACATACTCCTATAAAGGCTAACAAGATGCTAAAATTTAAAGGCTAACAGGATGCTAACCTACTCTTTTAAAGGCTAACAGGATGCTAACATACTCTTTGTAAAGGTTAACAGGATGCTAACATATTCTGTTTAACATACTGTTATGTTAATGCTATGTTAGCATTGATGAAGACGTGACTGAACATTGAAATGAGTCTAGAAAGCTAGCATGCTAATGTTGGAGTGCTAACACTCAAAGTGTACACATACAACATCAACTCAAACAGCTAGCACGCAAATGTTAGCATGCTAACAGATACAATTCTCTAAATTACATAGTTGAGCTGGTCCTATTCCTGGAAATGAGCTCCAAAAACACCAACTAGTTAGCAGGTTAGCATGCTAAGATAAGATATGTACTAAGTAGATGATGAGAGGCAGATGGACTCACTTTTCCCAGCGGCGCCCAAGATGGCGGCTAATAAACACCCCGGTTAGGGCGCAGAATTAGCCGGCACTATCTCACTATCTCACTATCTCAGCCGTCCTCGCCTTCACTTTTCCCGCCGCTCCGTTTAAGAAGGGCGGGGGATCGATAAGACGCCAGCCAGCCAGCCGCTAGACATCAATCACGCCGCGATAAGGCCACGCCTCCACCCGCGTCACGCTCCGCTTGTCGCGGATTTACGCGCGTGCGTGTGCGTGTGCGTGTCCGTGTCCGTGTGCGTGTGCGTGTGTGTGTGTGTGTGTGTGTGTGTGTGTTGTTGTTGCATGTGTGTGTGTGTGTTGAACACACACACACACACACACACCCACACACACACACACACACACACACACACCCACACACACACACACACACACACACACACACACACACACACATGCAACAACAACAGCTTTGATCGCTGCATAAAATAAGTACTAAAAAAAATAATATTTTTATTTTATTTTTGTTATAATTATATTTCCCAGATGTTCTCTTTTTTATCACACTTTATATTTCTTGGATTTTTTAATATATTTTCTTAGATTTGTTTAAATACTTGTAATTCTTTTGCTTTTAGTTTTATGTTGTTGTTTTTTTACTTATTGGGTTCCTAAAGTATATTTTTCTTAGATGTTTAGATAGTAGTTATTTTGAAATATTATAATTTCTTACTTTTTTCACAGATTTTTAGCAACGTTTTTCTTGAATTTTAAGATCTTTTTATTTTCTTATATTTGTAGATGTTTAATTTTCTGATTCTTCAATATTTTTTGATTTATTTTGGATATATATATATATATATATATATATATATATATATATATATATATATACATATACATATATTAGTATTTATGTTTTATAAATTTTTTACTTTGTGTTTTTTAAGTAGCTGTAAAATATTATAAAAAAAGTTAGCATGCTAAAATGCAACACAGGTAAAGTAGCATAAAAATAACTGCATAGAATAACTACAAAAATAAATATTTTTATTTTATTTATTTTTTTATTATATTTCCCGGATGTTCTCTTTTTTTTATCACGCTATTTATATTCCTTGGATTTTTGAATATATTTTTGTTAGATTTGTTTAAATACTTGTAATTCTTTTGTTTTTAGATATTTTTGGGGTTGTTTTACTTATTGGATTTGTTTAAATACTTGTAATTCTTTTGTTTTTAGATATTTTTGGGGTTTTTTTACTTATTGGATTCCTGAAATATATTTTTCTTAGATGTTTAGATAGTCTTAGTTATTTTTGAAATATTATAATTTCTTAGTTTTTTTTCACAGATTTTTAGCAATGTTATGTCTTGAATTTTAAGAACTTTTTATTTTCTTAAAATTGTATACATGTTTAATTTTCTGATTCTTAAATATTTTTATTTATTTTGTATATATATATATATATATATATATATATATATATATATATATATATATATATAATTATTTATGTTTTAGACATTTTTTACTTTGTGTTTTTTAAGTAGCTGTAAAATAATATAAAAAAGCTAGCATGCTAAAATACAACACGGGTAAAGTAGCACCATGTTTGACTGTGAGGCGTATACCTGCAACATGAGCTAAATGGGCTAGCTTGCTAACAGCTAACATATGTGAAGTAGAATAATATTTGACTTGGAGTCATTTACCTACAAAATGAGCTTAAAAAAAGCCTAGCATGCTAACACTTAGCATGCGGAAAGTAGCAACATATTTTACCGCGAGGCACACACCTGAAAAATTTGCAAAAACAGCTAGCATGCTAACAGGTAACATGCTAACCGCTGAAATATGTGAAGTAACAAAATATTTGACTCTGACTCATTTACCTGCAAAGTGAGCTAAAAAAGCTAGCATGCTAACAGTTAACATGCAGAAAGTAGCAAAATATATAAATCCTTGGCACATACCTGCAAATATTTTCCCCCAAAAATAAGCAACATATTTGAAAATGTAAACATTAACAATTATTCAAACCCTGTTAAAATTTCATTTCAAATCCATGAAATAACTATATACATTAAATAAAAATACCAAAAAATCCAAATTAAAATATCTGCAAATCTGATCATAAAAAAATGAAATACAAGTTTTTTAAGTTAGGAAAAAAGATCTAAAAATCCACACAAATAAAATTTGCTAAAAATATCACAAAATGTAAAATAACAAAGATTTCAACATGTGAACATTTGCAGAAAATAAAATATTCATAAATCTTGAATCTAAAAATATCTATTAAGAAATATAAATTCAAATATTCCATTAAGCAAAATATCTGAAAAAAAAAATCAAAAAATCTAAAACGTAAAAAAATTATTAGCAATCCAAGAAAATATCTAAAAAAAAATAAGGAAATAAAAAGATCTAAAACTTCAAGAAATACAATTTGCAAACAATCTGAGACAATAAAAATAACTAAAAGTCCATCAATGAACGAATACCTAACTATCTTAGAAATAAAACAACAGCAAAATCTACGAATTTAAAAAATATATATAAATATATTTATTTAAAAAAAAACAGAGTAAAAAATGTCTAAAACATAAAAACTAATATCTACATACAAAATAAACATTTACACAACATTAAGAAATGTAAATTCAAATATTCCAAAAAGTAAAACATCTGAAAATAAATCCAAATATCTAAAACATTAAAAAAGATAGTTATATATTTAGCAATCTAAGAAAAATATCTTAAAAAATTTAAGGAAATAAAAAGATCTAATAAAAAAATAATTTGTTAACAATTAATAATAAAATAACTAAAAGTCCAACAATTTAAAAATACTTAAAATATAGAATTAAAACAACAGAAAAATCTATGAATATTAAAAAAACAAAAAACATCTAAAAATTATTTATTTAAAAAAACACAAAGTCTCAAAAATGTCTAAAACATAAATATTAATATCAAAATACAAAATAAACATTTAGAAAACATAAAAAATATATACATTTAAATATTCCATTAAGTACAATATCTGAAACAAAATCAAAATATCTAAAACATAAAACTAATTTTATATATACATATATATATATATATATATATATATATATATATATATATATATTATATATATATATATATACATATATATATATGTATATATATATATATATATATATATATACATATAACATATACATATATATATATATAATTATTTAAGAATCAGAAAATTTAATATATACAAATATAAGAAAATTAAAAAAATTAAAATTTAAGAAATAACATTTCTAAAAATCTGTGAAAAAACAAAATAAATTATAATATTTCCAAATAACTAAGACTCACGCACTCATCAATTGTTAGCATTCTAATGTTAGCATGCATGTTGTTGTGGCTTGTGCAGCCCTTTGAGACACTTGTGAGTTAGGGCTATACAAATAAACATTGATTGATTGATTGATTACAATTTTTTACTCTGAGTCAAATATTATGTTACTTCACTTGAGTTAGCAGTTAGCATGTTACCTGTTAGCACGCTAAATGTTCCAAAGAAAAGTGCCAAACTTGGAAGTGTGATGCGGTGAGAGAAAACAAGTGTGCCGCTGTTGAATAAAACATGTCAGTTTCAGCGTGGCGAGATGTACTAAGCGTGTAAAAAAAAAAAAAAAGGAAAGAAGGTGTGGCGGCACACGCACTCCGTGGAGCTACTTTGGCGACTTGCAGGGATTCTGATCGTCGGCTGGCTGGCGGGCTAAAAAAAAAAAAAAAAAAAAAAAGGTTGAAACTCCTTAAGCTAATTTACATAACCGCGTCGAGCGGAGGCGCTTCAAAGCCTGGCGCATCAGATTACCTGTTAGCATTAGCATATTAGCCTGGAGCGCCGGACCGTATAGCAGCCGCCTGCCACGCTTTAGCCCTTAGCATTAGCATATTAGCGAGGCGGGTGTGCGGCACTGATAGGCAGATGACATTGAGGCGCGACTTTGACATTGTGTGTGTGTGTGTGTGTGTGTGTGTGTGTGTGTGTGTGTGAGGGGGAATGAGGGGGGGCCAGGGGGTGAGGGGGGGGGGGGGGCTGATGATCCAATCAAAGTGTTTGCAATAAAGATGATCATATGGAGTGCAAGCTGAGATGAAGATGCCGCCTAAACAGGAAGCACCTTCAAAATAAAGTGTTAACTGTTAGCATCCTATTGTTTTTAGCTTTTTACACACACTTACTGCAGTGTTGTGTGTCACAGTACAAAGTAGAGAAGAAAGAAGTCAACATCAATCAACAAAACACACAATTAGACACAATAAATGCTACAAAGTGCAAGTGTGACTATCAGCCCTGACACACACACACACACACACACACACACACGCAGTTTTAGTTAACGAGAGGAGCCAATTAGCAGGCCCAAATTGTCATTGAAGCTGACACTAGCACTGATGCCAGCACAACAACGTCGACACATGTAAACACACACACACACACAGAGCTGGGCGTGTGTGTGTGTGTGTGTGTGTGTGTTTGCGTGTGTCCGTATGTAAGTGTGTGTATGCAAGTGTGTGTGTATGTAAGTGTGTGTGTGTAAGTGTGTATGTATGGAAATGCGTGTGTATGTAAGTGTGTATGTAAGTGCGTGTGTATGGAAGTGTGTGTGTTTGTAAGTGTGTGTATGTAAGTGAGTGTGTATGTATGTGTGTGTGTGTGTGTGTGTGTGTATGTAAGTGATTGTGTGGAAGTGTGTGTGTATGTAAGTGAGTGTGTATGTAAGTCTGTTTGTATGGAAGTGCGTGTGTATGTAAGTGTGTGTATGTAAGTGGGTGTATGGAAGTGTGTGTGTATGGAAGTGTGTGTATGTAAGTGAGTGTGTATGTAAGTCTGTTTGTATGGAAGTGCGTGTGTATGTAAATGTATATGTAAGTGAGTGTGTATGTAAGTGCGTATGAAGTGTGTATGCATGTAAGTGTGTGTATGTGAGTGTGTAAGTATGCAAGTGTGTGTGTATGTAAGTAAGTATGTATGTATGTAAGTGCGTGTGTATGTAAGTGTGTGTATGTAAGTGAGTGTATTTTTAAGTGTGCGTGTAAGTGTGTGTGTATGGAAACGTGTAAGTGTGTGTATGTAAGTGTGTATGTATCTAAGTGTGTATGTATGTAAGTGTGTATGTGTATGAGTTTGTGTGCATATAAGTTTGTGTGTATGTAAGTGTGTGTATGTAAGTGAGTGTGTATAAGTGCATGTGTATGTAAATGTGTATGTAAGTGTGTATGTATGTGCGTGTGTATGTAAATGTATATGTAAGTGAGTGTGTATGTAAGTGAGTGTGTATGTAAGTGCGTATGAAGTGTGTATGTATGTAAGTGTGTGTATGTAAGTGAGTGTGTATGTTAGTGTGTATGTAAGTCTGTATGTATGGAAGTGCGTGTGTATGTAAATGTATATGTAAGTGAGTGTGTATGTAAGTGTGTATGAAGTGTGTGTGTATGTAAGTGTGTATGAAGTGTGTATGCATGTAAGTGTGTGTATGTGAGTGTGTAAGTATGTAAGTGTGTAAGTATGCAAGTGTGTGTGTATGTAAGTAAGTATGAATGTATGTAAGTGCGTGTGTATGTAAGTGTGTGTATGTAAGAGAGCATGTATGTAAGTGTGTGTATGTAAGTGAGTGTATTTTTAAGTGTGCGTGTAAGTGTGTGTGTATGGAAACGTGTATGTGTGTGTATGTAAGTGTGTATGTATCTAAGTGTGTATGTATGTAAGTGTGTATGTGTATGAGTTTGTGTGCATATAAGTTTGTGTGTATGTAAGTGTGTGTATGTAAGTGAGTGTGTATAAGTGCAAGCGTATGTAAATGTGTATGTAAGTGTGTATGTATGTGCGTGTGTATGTAAATGTATATGTAAGTGAGTGTGTATGTAAGTGCGTATGAAGTGTGTATGTATGTAAGTGTGTGTATGTGAGTGTGTAAGTATATAAGTGTGTAAGTATGCAAGTGTGTGTGTATGTAAGTAAGTATGTATGTATGTATGTAAGTGTGTGTGTATGTAAGTGAGTGTATGTAAGTGTGTGTATGTAAGTGAGCGTGTATTTAAGTGTGCGTGTAAGTGCGTGTGTATGGAAATCTGTATGTGAGTGTGTATGCAAGTGTGTATGTATCTATGTGTGCATGAGTTTGTGTGTATGTAAGTGTGTGTATGTAAGTAAGTGTGTATAAGTGCATGTGTATGTAAATGTGTATGTAAGTGTGTGTGTGTGTGTCTGTAAGTATGTATGTATGTAAGTGCGTGTGTATGTAAATGTGTATGTATGGAAATGCGTGTGTATGGAAGTGAGTGTATTTAAGTGTGTGTGTATGTGTGTGTATGTAAGTGAGTGTGTATGTAAGTGTGTATGTATGAAGTGTGTGTGTGTATGTAAGTGTGTATGTAGGTACGTGTGTATGTATGGAAATGTGGGGGTTATGGAAGTGTGTATGTAAGTGGGTGTATGTAAGTGAGTGTGTATGTAAGTGTGTGTGTATGTAAGTGAGTATGTAAGTGTGTGTATGTAAGTGAGTTAGTATGTAAGTATGTGTGTATGTGAGTGTATGTAAGTGAGTATGTATAAGTGTGTGTGTATGTATGTGAGCATGTATGTAAGTGTGTGTATGTGAGTGTGTATTTAAGTGTGTGTGTATGTAAGTGAGTGTGTATGTAAGTGTGTGTGTATGTAAGTGGGTGTGTGTATCTAAGTGTGTATGTATGTAAGTGTGTAGGTGTATATACATTTGTGTGTATATAAGTTTGTGTATGTAAGCGTGCGTATGTATGTGAGAGTGTATTTAAGTGGGTGTAAGTGTGTGTGTATGTAAGTGTGTGTATGTAAGTGTGTATGTATAAAAATGAGTGTGTGTGTGTGCCTACCAGGTGTGTGTCCAGGTAGGCGGTGAGGCTGTCCAGGTCTTGGCGGGGCTGAGTCCAGTTGTGGGTGCTGATCAGCGCCCCCTGCAGCCAGGAGATGAAATGGTCCAGCTGCTGCACAAACTTCTGTGGGTCATGTACACACACACACACACACACACACACACACACACACACACACACACACACACACACACACACACTTCTTACTCTGACATAGTTACACCAATCTTTGAAAGGTCTACTTCTGCAACACTTTTATTTTGAAGTTCTGACTTTTATTTTGAAGTTCTGACTTTTATTTTGAAGTTCTGACTTTTTAACAGTATGACCTGAGTAGACCAGAAAACCTTTTTTTTATCATAAAAGGTAACAAGAAAAATGTTGACTTGCTAAAATAATATTTAAACACATTTAAAGACTGTTACTAATATTTAAAAATATTCAAATAATTTTAAATACAAATTAAAATATGCAAAAACATTTGTGGACATTTTTTTAAATATTCAAAAGCATTTTAAAAAAAATGCTTAAATAATTACAGACAAATACAGACGATTAAAAATATTGAACATTTTAAGTAAATTAAATAAAAAATACGGCAATTCAAAAATAATTGCCATTTTAAAAATAAGACCATTTTAAAGCCATCCATCCATCCATTCATTTTTACCGCATGTCCCTTTTAAAACACTTAAAATATTCAACAGAACACTTAAAGTCAGTTTTTAAATGTTCAACAGCATTTAAGAACATTGTGAAAGATTAAAAACTACTCAAACGCAATGTATGACTATTAAGAACATTTAAAAGCACTTCAAAGCAATTGAAGATTTTTAGGAACATTTTAAAATATTGAAAAGCAATTATACATTTTTAAGAATATTTTAAAACACTTTAAAACATTTAAAGGGAATTATGAACATTTAAAATATGTTCAGCATTTAAACATTAATAGTAGCACACGCTAACATTTCACCACATTTAAAGACATTTAAAGAAATTCTGTTATATGTAAAAAATGTAAAGACACCTAAAACATTGGACATTTAAATATGATGGAAGACGGTTAAAATATGTAACACCATTTAAGACAATTAGAAATATTTAAAAGTATTTAAGACAGTTCAAAAATGTAACTGCATTTAGACAAAATTAAAGACACTTTTAAATACTTAACAGCATTTGGGGAAATGAAGACCATTAGCAATAACAACCTGTTAACAACATTTTTAAATATTGTTGAGTTTATTTTAAACACAAATACACTTAAAACATGATACATTACAATATCTTGTATCATTTCTCTTTACATGTTCCAAAAGGAGAAGGAATAAGCAAGACTTTAAAAGTATTTAAGATATATTTAAAAGCCATTAAGGATTAAAAGGAGCATTTGAAAATATTTTTGCTTAATTTAAAGACAAAGGACCATGAATAATATTTAAGAACATTTAAAGACTATTAAAGACATTTAAGAACATTTTACAGTATTTCAGAATATTGAGAACATTTAAGAACATTTAAAATCAGTTGACATTGATAGTAGTAGCATCTGAAAATATTTAACAACATTTAAAGACAATTAAAAATATTAATTACCATTTAAAGGCAATTAAAGACATCTAGAAATGTTTAACAGCATTTGAGAACGGATAAAATAATATTTAACAGCTTTTAAAGACAAATAAAGAGTATTTAAAATAATGACCATTGTTTAAGAAAAATATGAACTTGCAAATCTACTTAAAAGCCGCTAATGACAATTGGAAGAATACAAAATCAACTTAAGTTTGTTAGGAGGATCTGAAAATATTTCACAATGTTTAAAAACAGTTAAAAACAATTAAAATATTTTAACACAACAAATGAAAAATACTAAAAATTAAAACATACTTACAGACTATTAAAGACATTTTTTTTCACCAACTTAAACACAAAAACTATTGGGAGCGTCTGAACATGTATAATGACAATTAAAAACTATTAAAATATTTTAAGACAACAACGGAAAGTAATTATAATTAAAACATACTTAAAGACAGTAAAAAAATTTTGGGTTTTTTTCAACCAACTTAAACACAAAACTATTGGGAGTGTCTGAAGATGTTTAATGAAGATTTAAAGACAGTTCAAATATGTTGGAGTATCTAAAGACAATGAAGCTATTTAACTGCATTAAAATACATTTAAAGACAATAAAAAGCATTTAAGAGTATTTAAAGACGATTTAGGGCAACTAGAAGAGGAAGAAGAAGACACTTGTGGACATCTAGACACTGGACATCTAGACACCACAGGCTTTTTTTAAATGCCACTAGGAACTTCATCACCTCCACCTTCAAAATCTCCATCACCTCCACCTTCGTCACCTCCACCTTCATCACCTTCATCACCTCCACCTTCAAAATCTCCATCACCTCCACCTTCGTCACCTCCACCTTCATCACCTTCATCACCTCCACCTTCATCATCCTCATCACCTCCACCTTCGTCACCTCCACCTTCATCACCTTCATCACCTCCACCTTCATCATCCTCATCACCTCCACCTTCGTCACCTCCACCTTCATCACCTTCATCAACTCCACCTTCCTCACCTCCACCTTCCACACCTCCACTTTCCACACCTCCACTTTCCACACCTCCACCTTCATCACCTCCGCCTTCATCACCTCCAGCTTCATCACCTCACCCTTTCTCACCTCCACCTGCATCACATTCATCACCTCCACCTTTCTCACCTCCACCTTCCACACCTCCACTTTCCACACCTCCACCTTCATCACCTCCGCCTTCATCACCTCCAACTTCATCACCTCCACCTTCCTCACCTCACCCTTTCTCACCTCCACCTTCATCACATTCATCACCTCCACTTTCCTCACCTCCACCTTCCTCACCTTCTTCATCTCACCCTTCCTCACCTCCACCTTCGTCACCTCCACCTTCATCACCTTCATCACCTTAATCAACTCCACTTTCCTCACCTCCACCTTCCACACCTGCACTTTCCACACCTCCACTTTCCACACCTCCACCTTCATCACCTCCGCCTTCATCACCTCCAACTTCATCACCTCCACCTTCCTCACCTCACCCTTTCTCACCTCCACCTTCATCACATTCATCACCTCCACCTTCCTCACCTCCACCTTCCTCACCTTCTTCATCTCACCCTTCCTCACCTCCACCTTCGTCACTTCCACCTTCATCACCTTCATCACCTTCATCACTTTCATCACCTTCATCACCTCCACCTTCATCACTTTCATCACCTTCATCACCTCCACCTTCATCATCTCCATCACCTCCACCTTCGTCACCTCCACCATCATCTTCATCACCTTCATCACCTTCATCACCTCCACCTTCATCATCTCCATCACCTCCACCTTCGTCACCTCCACCATCATCTTCATCACCTTCATCACCTTCATCACCTCCACCTTCCACACCTCCACTTTCCTCACCTCCACCGTCATTAACTCCACCTTCATCAACTCCACCTTCATCAACTCCACCTTCATCACCTCCACCTTCCTCATCCTTTCTCACCTCCACCTTCATCACCTTCATCACCTCCACCTTCCTCACCTCCACCTTCCTCACCTTCATCACCTTCATCATCTCACCCTTCCTCACCTCCACCTTCATCACCTTCATCACCTCCACCTTCCTCACCTTCATCACCTCACCCTTTCTCACATCCACCTTCATCACTTCCACCTTCCTCACCTCCACCTTCCTCACCTTCATCACCTCCACTTTCATCACCTCCACTTTCCACACCTCCACCTTCATCACCTTCACCTTCATCACCTCACCCTTCCTCAACTCCACCTTCATCCCCATCTGAAGACCCACAAGTAGACCCCCACCAGGAGCACCATCATACTCGCTTCCAATGACAGCCGATGATGTGTGTGTGTGTGTGTGTGTGTGTGTGTGTGTGTGTGTGTGTGTGTGTGTGTGTGTGTGTGTGTGTGTGTGTGTGTGTGTGTGTGTGTGTGTGTGTGTGTGCCTTGACCGATTGAGCGCTGGTATGTTAATTACAAGCGTGACCCTTTCCAAAAAAGAGTCGATACGGTGGAGCGTCGGAGGAGAAATGTCAATGAAGAGTATTGACCAGGTGAGGAAGGAGGAGGTGAGGAAGGAGGAGGTGAGGAAGGAGGAGGTGAGGAAGGAGGAGGTGAGGAAGGAGGAGGTGAGGAAGGAGGAGGTGAGGAAGGAGGAGGTGAGGAAGGAGGAGGTGAGAAAAGTGTGCTCTGCCAGAGAATAAGAAGACGCAGCAGAAGAGATCTGTTTGCCAACTGTGTGGTCACTAAGTCACTACATCAATTAAGTCACCAAGTCACTACTTCAATTAAGTCACTACTTCAATTAAGTCACTAAGTCAATACTTCAATTAAGTCACTACTTCAATTAAGTCACCAAGTCACTACATCAATTAAGTCACCAAGTCACTACATCAATTAAGGCACTAAGTCACTGCTTCAATTAAATCACTACATCAATTAAGTCACTAAGTTACTATGGCAATTAAGTCAGCAAGTCACTACTTCAATTAAGCCACTACTTCAATTAAGTCACTAAGTCACTACATCAATTAAGTCACCAAGTCACTACTTCAATTAAGTCACTGCTTCAATTAAGTCACTAAGTCACTACATCAATTAAGTCACTAAGTCAATACTTCAATTAAGTCACTACTTCAATTAAGTCACCAAGTCACTACATCAATTAAGTCACTAAGCCAATACTTCAATTAAGTCACTACTTCAATTAAGTCGCCAAGTCACTACATCAATTAAGTCACCAAGTCACCACATCAATTAAGGCACTAAGTCACTGCTTCAATTAAATCACCACATCAATTAAGTCACTAAGTCACTACATCAATTAAGTCACTAAGTCAATACTTCAATTAAGTCACAACTTCAATTAAGTCACTAAGTCACTACATCAATTAAGTCACTAAGTCAATACTTCAATTAAGTCACTACTTCAATTAAGTCACTAAGTCACTACATCAATTAAGTCACTAAGTCAATACTTCAATTGAGTCACTACTTCAATTAAGTCACCAAGTCACTACATCAATTAGGTCACTAGGTCACCACTTAAATTAAGTCACTAAGTCACTGCTTCAATTAAGTCACTACATCAATTAAGTCACTAAGCCACTACATCAATTAAGTCACTAAGTCACTGCTTCAATTAAATCACTACATCAATTAAGTCACTAAGTTACTATGTCAATTAAGTCACTATTTCAATACTTCAATTAAGTCACTACTTCAATCAAGTCACTAAGTCACTACATCAGTTAAGTCACTAGGTCACTACATCAATTAAGTCACCAAGTCACTACTTCAATTAAGTCACTGCTTCAATTAAGTCACTAAGTCACTACATCAATTAAGTCACTAAGTCACTACGTCAATTAGGTCACTAAGTCACTACTTCAATTAAGTCACTAAGTCACTGCTTCAATTAAGTCACTACATCAATTAAGTCACAAAGTCACTACATCAATTAAGTCACAAAGTCACCGCTTCAATTACATCACTGCATCAATTAAGTCACCAAGTTACTACGTCAATTAAGTCACTAAGTTACTACGTCAATTAAGTCACTATGTCAATACTTCAATTAAGTCACTACTTCACTTAAGTCACTACATCAATTAAGTCACTAAGTCACTACATCAAATTAGGTCACTAAGTCACTGCTTCAATTAAGTCACAAAGTCACTACATCAATTAAGTCACTAAGTCACTACATCAATTAGGTCACTAAGTCACTACTTCAATTAAGTCACTAAGTCACTACATCAATTAAGTCACTAAGTCACTGCTTCAATTAAATCACTACATCAATTAAGTCACTAAGTTACTATGGCAATTAAGTCACTAAGTCACTACTTCAATTAAGTCACTACTTCAATTAAGTCACTAAGTCACTACATCAATTAAGTCACTAAGTTACTACATCAATTAGGTCACTAGGTCACTACTTCAATTAAGTCACTAAGTCACTGCTTCAATTAAGTCACTACATCAATTAAGTCACTAAGCCACTACATCAATTAAGTCACTAAGTCACTGCTTCAATTAAATCACTACATCAATTAAGTCACTAAGTTACTATGTCAATCAAGTCACTATTTCAATACTTCAATTAAGTCACTACTTCAATCAAGTCACTAAGTCACTACATCAATTAAGTCACTAAGTCACTACATCAATTAAGTCGCCAAGTCACTACTTCAATTAAGTCACTGCTTCAATTAAGTCACTAAGTCACTACATCAATTAAGTCACTAAGTCACTACTTCAATTAAGTCACTAAGTCACTGCTTCAATTAAGTCACTACATCAATTAAGTCACAAAGTCACTACATCAAGTAAGTCACTAAGTCACCGCTTCAATTAAATCACTACATCAATTAAGTCACTAAGTTACTACGTCAATTAAGTCACTAAGTTACTACGTCAATTAAGTCACTATGTCAATACTTCAATTAAGTCACTCCTTCACTTAAGTCACTACATCAATTAAGTCACTAAGTCACTACATCAATTAGGTCACTAAGTCACCACTTCAATTAAGTCACTAAGTCACTATATCAATTAAGTCACTAAGTCACTACATCAATTAGGTCACTAAGTCGCTACTTCAATTAAGTCACTACATCAATTAAGTCACTAAGTCACTACATCAATTAAGTCACTAAGTCACTGCTTCACTTAAATCACAACATCAATTAAGTCACCAAGTTATTATGTCAACTAAGTCACTATGTCAATACTTCAATTAAGTCACTACTTCAATCAAGTCACTAAGTCACTACATCAATTAAGTCACTAAGTCACTACATCAATTAAGTCACTAAGTCACTACATCAATTAGGTCACTAAGTCACTACTTCAATTAAGTCACTACTTCAATTAAGTCACTAAGTCACTACATCAATTAAGTCACCAAGTCACTACACCAATTAGGTCACTAAGTCACTACTTCAATTAAGTCACTAAGTCACTGCTCCAATTAAGTCACTACATCAATTAGGTCACTGAGTTACTACGGCAATTAAGTCACTCAGTCTCCACATAAATTAAGTCAGTCGCAACGTCGATTAAGTTGTCGATTAAGTCACTACGTTGATTAAGTCGCAACGTCGATTAAGTTGCCGAATAAGTATTTACGACAATTAAGTCGCAACATCGATTGAGTTGTTACGTCGATTAAGTCATTACGTTGATTATGTCCCAACGTTGATTAAGTTGTTGCGTCAGTTAATTCGCAAGGTCGATTAGGCCCCTACGTCGATTAAGTCGCAAGGTCGATTTAGTCATTACGTCCATTAAGTTGTCACGTCGGTTAAAGTCTTTTTACGTGGCTAAAGTCCCAACGTCAATTAAGTCGTTATGTGGATTAATTCGCAACGTCGATTAAGTTGTTGCGTCGATTAAGTCATCACCTTGATCAAGTCGCAACATTAAATAAGTCGCAACGTCGATTAAGTCATTACGTCAATAAAGTTGCAACGTCGATTAAGCCACTAAATCGATTAAGCCACTAAGTCGATTAAATCGCAACATCGATTATGCCGCGACACAGATTAAGTCGCAACATCGCTTAAGTCATCACGTCAATTAAGTCGTTACGACTTAATTGTCTATATTAATACATGATGGTATCACTGTTGATAAATGACGATATCAATGCTGATGCGTGACAATATCAATGCTGATACATGATGATATCAATGCTGATACATGACGATATCAATGCTGATACATGATGATATCAATGCTGATACATGAAAATATCGATATTGATACATGACATATCAATGTTGATGCATGATGTCAATATTGATGCATTATGTTAATATTGATACATGACAATATCGATGTTGATACATGACGATATCGATGTTGATACATGACAATATCGATGTTAGTACAAGACTATATCGATGTTCATACGTGAAAATATCAACGCTGATACATAACGATATCAATGATGGTACATGACGATATCAATGTTGATACATGACAATATCGATCTTAATACAAGACAATATCGATGTTGATACGTGAAAATATCAATGCTGATACATAACGATATCAATGTTGGTACATGATGTCAATATTGATACAAGATGTCAACATTGATACATTATGTCAATACTGATACATGACGATATCGATGTTGACACATGACGATATCAATGTTGATACATGACGATATCGATGTTGATACGTGAAAATATCAATGCTGATACATAACGATATCAATGTTGATACATGACGATATCGATGTTGATACATGACAATATCGATGTTAATACAAGACAATATCGATGTTGATACGTGAAAATATCAATGCTGATACATAACGATATCAATGTTGGTACATGATGTCAATATTGATACATGATGTCAACATTGATACATTATGTCAATATTAATACATGACGATATCGATGTTGACACATGACGATATCGATGTTGACACGTGAAAATATCAATGCTAATACATAACGATATCAATGTTGATACATGACGATATCGATGTTGATACATGACAATATCGATGTTAATACAAGACAATATCGATGTTATGTGAAAATATCAATGCTGATACATAACGATATCAATGTTGGTACATGATGTCAACATTGATACATGATGTCAACATTGATACATTATGTCAATATTGATACATGTCAATATCAATGTTGACACATGACGATATCGATGTTGAGACGTGAAAATATCAATGCTGATAGATAACGATATCAATGCTGATAGATAACGATATCAATGTTGATACATGACGATATCGATGTTAATACAAGACAATATCGATGTTGATACGTGAAAATATCAATGCTGATACATAACGATATCAATGTTGGTACATGACGATATCGATGTTGATACATGACAATATCGATGTTAATACAAGACAATATCGATGTTGATACGTGAAAATATCAATGCTGATACATAACGATATCAATGTTGATACATGACGATATCGATGTTGATACATGACAATATCGATGTTAATACAAGACAATATCGATGTTAATACGTGAAAATATCAATGCTGATACATAACGATATCAATGTTGGTACATGATGTCAACTTTGATACATGATGTCAACATTGATACATTATGTCAATATTGATACATGTCGATATCAATGTTGACACATGACAATATCGATGTTATGTGAAAATATCAATGCTGATACATAACGATATCAATGTTGATACATGACGATATCGATGTTTATACATGACAATATCGATGTTAATACAAGACAATATCGATGTTGATACGTGAAAATATCAATCCTGATAGATAACGATATTAATGCTGATAGATAACGATATCAATGTTGATACATGACGATATCGATGTTGATACATGACAATATCGATGTTAATACAAGACAATATCGATGTTGATAGGTGAAAATATCAATGCTGATACATAACGATATCAATGTTGGTACATGTCAACATTGATACATGATGTCAACATTGATACATTATGTCAATATTGATACATGACGATATCAATATTGATACATGACGATATCGATGTTGACACATGACGATATCAATGTTGATACATGACGATATCAATGTTGATACATGACGATATCGATGTTGATACGTGAAAATATCAATGCTGATACATAACTATATCAATGTTGATACATGACAACATCGATGTTAATACAAGACAATATCGATGTAGATACGTGAAAATATCAATGCTGATACATAATATCAATGTTGGTACATGATGTCAATATTGATATATGATGTCAACATTGATACATTATGTCAATATCAATACATGACGATATCAATGTTGACACATGATGATATCAATGTTGATACGTGAAAATATCAATGCTGATACATAACGATATCAATGTTGATACATGACAATATCGATCTTAATACAAGACAATATCGATGTTGATACGTGAAAATATCAATGCTGATACATAACGATATCAATGTTGGTACATGATCTCAATATTGATATAGGATGTCAACATTGATACATTATGTCAATACTGATACATGACGATATCAATGTTGATACATGACGATATCGATGTTGATATGTGAAAATATCAATGCTGATACATAACGATATCAATGTTGATACATGACGATATCGATGTTGATACATGACAATATCGATGTTAATACAAGACAATATCGATGTTGATACGTGAAAATATCAATGCTGATACATAACGATATCAATGTTGGTACATGATGTCAATATTGATACATGATGTCAACATTGATACATTATGTCGATATTGATACATGACGATATCAATATTGATACATGACGATATCGATGTTAATACAAGACAATATCGATGTTGATACGTGAAAATATCAATGCTGATACATAACGATATCAATGTTGGTACATGATGTCAATATTGATACATGATGTCAACATTGATACATTATGTCAATATTGATACATGACGATATCGATGTTGACACATGACGATATCAATGTTGATACATGACGATATCGATGTTGATACGTGAAAATATCAATGCTGATACATAACTATATCAATGTTGATACATGACAACATCGATGTTAATACAAGACAATATCGATGTAGATACGTGAAAATATCAATGCTGATACATAATATCAATGTTGGTACATGATGTCAATATTGATATATGATGTCAACATTGATACATTATGTCAATATCAATACATGACGATATCAATGTTGACACATGATGATATCAATGTTGATACGTGAAAATATCAATGCTGATACATAACGATATCAATGTTGATACATGACAATATCGATCTTAATACAAGACAATATCGATGTTGATACGTGAAAATATCAATGCTGATACATAACGATATCAATGTTGGTACATGATCTCAATATTGATATAGGATGTCAACATTGATACATTATGTCAATACTGATACATGACGATATCAATGTTGATACATGACGATATCGATGTTGATATGTGAAAATATCAATGCTGATACATAACGATATCAATGTTGATACATGACGATATCGATGTTGATACATGACAATATCGATGTTAATACAAGACAATATCGATGTTGATACGTGAAAATATCAATGCTGATACATAACGATATCAATGTTGGTACATGATGTCAATATTGATACATGATGTCAACATTGATACATTATGTCGATATTGATACATGACGATATCAATATTGATACATGACGATATCGATGTTAATACAAGACAATATCGATGTTGATACGTGAAAATATCAATGCTGATACATAACGATATCAATGTTGGTACATGATGTCAATATTGATACATGATGTCAACATTGATACATTATGTCAATATTGATACATGACGATATCGATGTTGACACATGACGATATCAATGTTGATACATGACGATATCGATGTTGATACGTGAAAATATCAATGCTGATACATAACTATATCAATGTTGATACATGACAACATCGATGTTAATACAAGACAATATCGATGTAGATACGTGAAAATATCAATGCTGATACATAATATCAATGTTGGTACATGATGTCAATATTGATATATGATGTCAACATTGATACATTATGTCAATATCAATACATGACGATATCAATGTTGACACATGATGATATCAATGTTGATACGTGAAAATATCAATGCTGATACATAACGATATCAATGTTGATACATGACAATATCGATCTTAATACAAGACAATATCGATGTTGATACGTGAAAATATCAATGCTGATACATAACGATATCAATGTTGGTACATGATCTCAATATTGATATAGGATGTCAACATTGATACATTATGTCAATACTGATACATGACGATATCAATGTTGATACATGACGATATCGATGTTGATATGTGAAAATATCAATGCTGATACATAACGATATCAATGTTGATACATGACGATATCGATGTTGATACATGACAATATCGATGTTAATACAAGACAATATCGATGTTGATACGTGAAAATATCAATGCTGATACATAACGATATCAATGTTGGTACATGATGTCAATATTGATACATGATGTCAACATTGATACATTATGTCGATATTGATACATGACGATATCAATATTGATACATGACGATATCGATGTTAATACAAGACAATATCGATGTTGATACGTGAAAATATCAATGCTGATACATAACGATATCAATGTTGGTACATGATGTCAATATTGATACATGATGTCAACATTGATACATTATGTCAATATTGATACATGACGATATCGATGTTGACACATGACGATATCAATGTTGATACATGACGATATCGATGTTGATACGTGAAAATATCAATGCTGATACATAACTATATCAATGTTGATACATGACAACATCGATGTTAATACAAGACAATATCGATGTAGATACGTGAAAATATCAATGCTGATACATAATATCAATGTTGGTACATGATGTCAATATTGATATATGATGTCAACATTGATACATTATGTCAATATCAATACATGACGATATCAATGTTGACACATGATGATATCAATGTTGATACGTGAAAATATCAATGCTGATACATAACGATATCAATGTTGATACATGACGATATCGATGTTGATACATGACAACATCGATGTTAATACAAGACAATATCGATGTTGATACGTGAAAATATCAATGCTGATACATAACGATATCAATGTCGGTAAATGATGTCAATATTGATACATGATGTCAACATTGATACATTATGTCGATATTGATACATGACGATATCGATGTTGATACATGACGATATCGATGTTGATACATGACAACATCAATGTTAATACAAGACAATATCGATGTTGATACGTGAAAATATCAATGCTGATACATAACGATATCAATGTCGGTAAATGATGTCAATATTGATACATGATGTCAAGATTGATACATTATGTCGATATTGATACATGACGATATCGATGTTGATACATGACGATATCGATGTTGATACATGACAATATCGATGTTAATACAAGACAATATCTATGTTGATACGTGAAAATATCAATGCTGATACATAACGATATCAATGTTGGTACATGATGTCAACATTGATACATTATGTCAATATTGGTACATGACGATATCGATGTTGACACATTACGATATCAATGTTGATAGATGACGATATCGATGATGATACATGACGATGTAGATGCTGATATCAATGTTGCACGACTATATCAACGTGGATACATGTCGAGGATAACGATGAGGTGTTTTGTTACTTGTGGACTTGGTGTGACTTGTGTAATCCTCATTGTCTCTCGCCAGCTCACTCATTCTTTATTTTCCTCCACGCCGCCCCGCTGGGCCAATCAGACGGCTGCGCTCGCCCCCCCCCCTTAGACGCCTCACGCTGCGGCCAGACGGCGGCCGAGATCACATGACGGGGATCCGAGCCCGCCGACTCTTCCAGAGGCTTCTTCTGCTTTCCCGCCAGCGTGTTTATTGGGCGCCTCATCAACTTTCATGAAGCGGCCGACGCTTTTTTACGTGCGCGGGTCACAGATGCGGCCAGAGACGCGCCGCGAGACGGGACCTACGGGTCGAGCGGGGAGGAGGCCAGAAAATGTGATGAAATTTTTAAAAAGATGAAATATGCTTCAGGGTCTGTGTGTGTGTGTGTGTGTGTGTGTGTGTGTGTGTGTGTGTGTGTGTGTGTGTGTGTGTGTGTGTGTGTGCTGCGTCGAGAGAGAAGGTCGTTGTCTTCTTCTCTCACTTCCTCAATTAGGCAGCTCATCATTACATGCTGCTAATTAAGCAGCTAATCAGCTAATTAGCCGCGAACAGAAAGGAAGTGTGTGTGTGTGTGTGTGTGTGTGTGTGTGTGTGTGTTTGTGTGTGTGTGTGTGTGTGTGTGTGTGTTTGTGTGTGTGTGTGTGTGTGTGTGTGTGTGTTGATAGATAATGCATTGATTTGGTTCGAGAGTAAATGAGATTATTTGGCAGAATTGTGTTATAATAAAATCAGTGTTGTCGTTTTTTTATGGAGTTTATTTTGTATTTTTATTACCAAGCTAATTTTTTTTTTTTACGCTGAATTTATGCAACTGGATTTTTTTCAAATTATGCTGAGAATTTTGAAAAAAAAAATCTGTGTTTTAAAAATGCAGTGCATTACAATTAAAGGTAAAAATAAATCAGTGTGTACAAATACAGTATAAAAAATTGTGTGTATAAAAATTCAGTGTAGAAAAATGTGTAAAAAAATCGGTGTATGAAAATTCAGTGTAAAAAAATTCAGTGTAAAAAAATTCAGTGTGAAAGAAAATCAGTGTATGAAAAACCAGTGTAAAAGAATGTGTAAAAAATTCAGTGTAAAAAAATTTCAGCATATAAAAATTCAATGTGAAAAAATGAGTGTTGAAAAAAATCAGTGTATAAAAATTTAGTGTAAAAAACTGTGCGGAAAAAAACAAGTGTATGAAAAACCAGTGTAAACGAAATATGTTTAAAAAAATCAGTGTATATAAATCCTGTGTAAAACGATTTTATGTAAAAAAAAGATTGAAAAAAAATTCAATGTGAAGACATTTTTATGAAAAATCTGTGTATGAATGACCAATGCAAAAAAAAAAATAGTGTAAATAAAAATGGTATTAAAATTCAGTGTAAAAAAATAAATGTTTGCAAAAAATCAGTGTATGAAAAACCGGTGTAAAAGAATGTGTAAAAAATTCACTGTAAAAAAATTTCAACATAGAAAAATTCAATGTGAAAAAATGAGTGTTAAAAAAAATCAGTGTATAAAAATTTAGTGTAAAAAACTGTGTGTAAAAAATGTGTGTAAAAAAATCAGTGTATAAAAATTGTGTAAAAAAAATCTGTGTATATAAATCCTGTGTAAAACAATTTTATGTAAAAAACAAAATCATTGTATAAAATTCAATGTAAAGACATTTTTTATGAAAAATCTGTGTATGAATGACCAATGTAAAAAAAAAAATAGTGTAAATAAAAATGGTATTAAAATTCAGTGTAAAAAAAAAAATGTTTGCAAAAAATCAGTGTATGAAAAACCGGTGTAAAAGAATGTGTAAAAATTCACTGTAAAAAAATTTCAACATAGAAAAATTCAATGTGAAAAAATGAGTGTTAAAAAAAATCAGTGTATAAAAATTTAGTGTAAAAAACTGTGTAAAAAATGTGTGTAAAAAAATCAGTGTATAAAAATTGTGTAAAAAAAATCTGTGTATATAAATCCTGTGTAAAACAATTTTATGTAAAAAACAAAATCATTGTATAAAATTTAATGTAAAGACATTTTTTATGAAAAATCTGTGTATGAATGACCAATGTAAAAAAAAATAGTGTAAATAAAAATGGTATTAAAATTCAGTGTAAAAAAAAAAAATGTTTGCAAAAAATCAGTGTATGAAAAACCGGTGTAAAAGAATGTGTAAAAAATTCAGTGTAAAAAATTTCAGCATATAAAAATTCAATGTGAAAAAATGAGTGTTAAAAAAATCAGTGTATAAAAATTTAGTGTAAAAAACTGTGTGTAAAAAATGTGTGTAAAAAATCAGTGTATAAAAATTGTGTCAAAAAAATCTGTGTATATAAATCCTGTGTAAAACAATTTTATGTAAAAAACAAAATCATTGTATAAAATTCAATGTAAAGACATTTTTTATGAAAAATCTGTGTATGAATGACCAATGTAAAAAAAAAAATAGTGTAAATAAAAATGGTATTAAAATTCAGTGTAAAAAAAAAAATGTTTGCAAAAAATCAGTGTATGAAAAACCGGTGTAAAAGAATGTGTAAAAATTCACTGTAAAAAAATTTCAACATAGAAAAATTCAATGTGAAAAAATGAGTGTTAAAAAAAATCAGTGTATAAAAATTTAGTGTAAAAAACTGTGTAAAAAATGTGTGTAAAAAAATCAGTGTATAAAAATTGTGTAAAAAAAATCTGTGTATATAAATCCTGTGTAAAACAATTTTATGTAAAAAACAAAATCATTGTATAAAATTTAATGTAAAGACATTTTTTATGAAAAATCTGTGTATGAATGACCAATGTAAAAAAAAATAGTGTAAATAAAAATGGTATTAAAATTCAGTGTAAAAAAAAAAAATGTTTGCAAAAAATCAGTGTATGAAAAACCGGTGTAAAAGAATGTGTAAAAAATTCAGTGTAAAAAATTTCAGCATATAAAAATTCAATGTGAAAAAATGAGTGTTAAAAAAATCAGTGTATAAAAATTTAGTGTAAAAAACTGTGTGTAAAAAATGTGTGTAAAAAAATCAGTGTATAAAAATTGTGTAAAAAAAATCTGTGTATATAAATCCTGTGTAAAACAATTTTATGTAAAAAACAAAATCATTGTATAAAATTCAATGTAAAGACATTTTTTATGAAAAATCTGTGTATGAATGACCAATGTAAAAAAAAAAATAGTGTAAATAAAAATGGTATTAAAATTCAGTGTAAAAAAAAAATGTTTGCAAAAAATCAGTGTATGAAAAACCGGTGTAAAAGAATGTGTAAAAAATTCAGTGTAAAAAATTTCAGCATATAAAAATTCAATGTGAAAAAATGAGTGTTAAAAAAAAATCAGTGTATAAAAATTTAGTGTAAAAAACTGTGTGGAAAAAAAACAAGTGTATGAAAAACCAGTGTAAACGAAACATGTTAAAAAAAACAGTGTAAAAAATGTGTGTAAAAAAAATCAGTATATAAAAATAGTATAAAAAAAATCAGTGTATATAAATCCTGTGTAAAAAGATTTTATGTAAAAACAAAATCATTGTATGAAATTCAATGTAAAGACATTTTTTATGAAAAATCTGTGTATGAATGACCAATGTAAAAAAAATAGTGTAAAAAAAAAAGTGTATTAAAATTCAGTGTTAAAAAAATGTGTGCAAAAAATCAGTGTATGAAAAACAAGTGTAAAAAAATTATTTAAACAAAGATCAGTGTATAAAAATTAAGTGTAAAACAATCAGTATGAAAATTCAGTGTGAAAAATGTGAAGAAAAAAAAGAAAAAAACAGTGTGTGAAAAATTCAGTGCAAAAAAATTTCAGCATATAAAAATTCAATGTGAAAAAATGAGTGTAAAAAAATCAGTGTATAAAAATTTAGTGTAAAAAAGTGTGCGAAAAAAAAACAAGTGTATGAAAAACCAGTGTAAACGAAATGTTAAAAAAATCAGTGTAAAAAAAAACTGTGTAAAAAAATGTGTGTAAAAAAAATCAGTGTATAAAAATCCTGTGTAAAAATATTTTATGTAAAAAAAAATCATTGTATAAAATTCAATGTAAAGACATTTTTTTATGAAAAATCTGTGTATGAATGACCAATGTAAAAAAAAAGTGTAAAAAAAAAGTCTATTAAAATTCAGTGTAAAAAAAATCAGTGCATGAAAAACAAGTGTAAAAAAAATTGTGTAAACAAAGATCAGTGTATAAAAATTCAGTGTAAAACAATCAGTATGAAAATTCAGTGTGAAAAATGTAAAGAAAAAAAAAGAAAAAAACAGTGTGTGAAAATTCTGTGTAAAAAATGTTTGTAAAAAAATCCGGGTATAAAAGTTTTGTGTAAATTTTCACTGTAAAAAAATTAATTGTCGAAATATTTGCTGCTGGAAAAAGCAGGACTAAGTTAAAACTGAACCAATCGTCCTGAATCAATGATTTCTTGTTGTCCGTGAGCGGAGCGTTTAGACCCAGGACCCCTTGTAGTCCGGGGCGGTCCGACCAGGACTCCGGTGGGTTCCCGGGCTAAGAAGTCCTGGTCTCCGGGTAAAGATCGGAGTGGTGGTCTAATTAAAGATGCGGCAAGAACGCGCGCAGACCCTCAGCGCTATTGACATTTTGCCATATTCAATATGGCAGATATGACTGATTAGTCCGCACTCTGGTCAATAATCCACCTGCCAATCAAAGGTGACCTTTCCAGGTGGGATGATGGATTAGTGGCCCGACAGAGACGTTCTAATCCATCACGTCCACCGGAAGACGGATTTGCCTCAGACTTGTCCTCTTTTGTCTCCGGCCTGGAGTGACCTGGTCTCTGGTCTTTCAGGCCACCCTACCTAGCGTCTGTCCGGGGGTCTGGACCAGGTCTCTGGTCTTTCAGGCCACCCTACCTAGAGTCTGTCCGGGGGTCTGGACCAGGCTACTCCAACTATTAGGGACCGAATGTCCCTTTGGGACAGAGGACTCTATTGTATTTCTAAGCTTCTATTATTATTATATATCAGACCCCCTCAACATGCTTCCAAACTCAGCAAACTGAACACACACATCAGGACTGGCAAGATTGCCATCTAATAAAAAATAAAAAATAAACTCAAAATTGTGCACTAGGAACAAAACACTGACAAAACTGCTCTTGGGAAGAAAACACAGACAAAACTGCTTGTAACTTCCGGTAGGAATGTGGTAGAGACATGAAACAAAAACCTCAATGTTGGTCTCACTCAGACCTACATTTCATACACTGACATCCTTCAGCAAAACCAACAGGAAGTTGGCAATTACCCCTTCAAAACAATTTTTTTGTAAAAACCTGTCACCTTTTTTCAAACATTATCTCCTCTGAGCGCGTTTGTTGTGTCGGCTTCAAACTCGCACAGGAGAGAGATTGAACCCTTCTGATTAAAAGTTGATGAAAGAGTTTTAATAACTGCTCCGGTTCTGCTTTTACGCGCCTTCAGAGAACTGATGCGCTGATGCTGCTGCACTGCTGCCGTCTCAAGATGGCCGCTTAAAAGCAGGAAGCACCAGCGTGACCACACAATGCAGAGAAGGTAGGTAAAGTGCAGGTAAAGATGTGTTGACTGGGTGAAAGAAGGAGGCACCAGCGTGACCACACAATGCAGAGAAGGTAGGTAAAGTGCAGGTAAAGATGTGTTGACTGGGTGAAAGAAGGAGGCACCAGTTTGACCCCAGGATGCAGGGAAGGTAGGTAAAGTGCAGGTAAAGATGTGTTGACTGGGTGAAAGAAGGAGGCACCAGAGTGACCCCGGGATGCAGGGAAGGTAGGTAAAGTGCAGGTAAAGATGTGTTGACTGGGTGAAAGAAGGAGGCACCAGAGTGACCCCGGGATGCAGGGAAGGTAGGTAAAGTGCAGGTAAAGATGTGTTGACTGGGTAAAAGAAGGAGGCACCAGCGTGACCCCGGGATGCAGGGAAGGTAGGTAAAGTGCAGGTAAAGATGTGTTGACTGGGTGAAAGAAGGAGGCCCCAGCGTGACCCCGGGATGCAGGTAAGGTAGGTAATGTGCAGGTAAAGATATGTTGAATGGGTAAAGGCAGGAAACACCAGCAAAAGTCGGTCCCGTCCATCGCTGCTTGCAGCTTTAATTCTAGGTGTTGTTTGTTTGGGTCACAAAAGTCCACAAATGCCTTGCGGAGGTTGGGACTAAGGTGTTCTTACCTCCATCTTCTTCCACACGTCCGAGTCTTGGTCCCGGTGAAGGTCCTCCAGCAGCCGTCGCACCAGAGACGCACCGCTGAGTCTGTCCGGCGGGGACAGGCAGCAGTCGGCAGACCTCCGGCCGTCCTCCCCCTCGGACTGCAGCTCGCTCATCGGGCCGGACTCGATGCTGGACTCGTCCAATGAAGGCGCGATGTCGCTGGAGGAGGCGGGGCTATAGCGGCCCGGGTGGCTGCGACCGTTTGGACGCTGTTTGGGCAGGAATTTGTCAAAACGGACATAAGGCTCGATTGAATCTGCCGTGACGTACGAGTAACAGAGAAGGAACATCATCCGCGCTCTCGGGAGAGTCCCAGTCCGTGTTGAGCTCCGTCAGATCCCAGTCGTCCACATCCTGCAAAGCCTCACGGGTAACTTCCTGGTCGGCGGACCTCTGCAACAAAGGCAGGGGGTTTAGTCCAGAAGACCATGTGGTCTGAAGGGTAGGACACCCTCCAAAGTCCACTCACCAGTGTGTGGGCCAGACTCTCCAGATTGACGACCAGCATGTCGCTCTTGTGGAGCTGAGCTGGAAGTGCCAAGAACTCCTCTGAGCCGAACCAGTGCTCTCGGTCCGAACTGGTTTCTGATGAAACCCCCTGCTAGGCAGACAGAATATCGGATTTGTCCACAGAAGAGACCAGAAGACAATCAACATATTTTCAGAACTAACACCGACTTTATGTTCTTTGGGCTTCACCATCCAGCCAGAAGATCTATGGTCAGAGTCCTCCCCACTTGCTTCCAAGTCTGAGGACAGGACCTGCTCCCTCATGGGGGATGGGGGCGAGGAGTCGGAGTCGACCTCGCTGTGTTCATTTGTCTCAGATGCAACTTCCTGTAAAGGTGGGGCAATGTCTCCTCCGAAAGAACTCCTCTGGTCCATCTGTGGTCTCATGTGACGTCTCTGAATGCTGGGACCGTCCCTGACCTGCAGGAAGGAACTCAATGAGCGACCATACTTCTTCAAGAATACAAGAACCAGACAGAAACTGATGGACTGCTTGCCACGACAAAAACTTGAAGATGGACAAACCTGCAGGTTCTCAGGGGACTGAGAACTGTCTTCTGGACCAACTGAGCCCAGGTCCAACCAGAACTTGGAGCGATCCGGAGGATCCATAAGATTTGGGGTGCTAAGACTATGACACTCGGTAACTGGACTAACAGTTCTCGCACCTGCTCTGGTCTTCTCAACCTGGTCTGAGACCGGATCGACTGTCTTTGGGATCGACGGCTCTGTGTTGTGGTTCTGACAGGACAGAGACAGCTTTGCGGCCTCGTTTAGTTCAGCTAAACAGTTTTGCAGGTCGTGTTTTGCTAGTTCGGATTCTTCAACCTTCTCTAAGTCTGCTTTCTGGTCCACATCCTGGACTTGATCTAGCTCCTGGCACGTGTCGCCGACCTCAGGCTCCTCCCCCGGGCTGTAGTCGCTCAGCTCAAAGGCAGTGATGCCGCAGTCCAGAGACAAGTAGTCCTGACTGCAGCGGATGGTCAGCTGACCGCAGTCGTCTACCTCGGTCAAGGTGTCCAGACGACGAGACTGCGGAGCAAGAGTCCAGTGAGTAGGAAGCTATAGAGGAAGCGAAGGAGGTCGGAGCTAAAGAACCTGATGCTGGTCTTGGCTGAACGCCTGCAGGATATCGGTCTGCCTGGTGAAGTTTCCGTTAGGGTCCTGCAGACCCTGCAGGAGTCTCTCCTTCAGAACCAGGACCGAGACTCTCAGCTGGTGCCACAGCAGCTGGACCGTCCTAAAAACACACACGGAGGCGTTGGAAAACTGCGTGCCGGTTCTGAAGAGTTCCGGTTCTGACCTGATGTCGACTATGATGTTGACGGAGTAGGACAGAAGCTTGAGGGAGAACTCGGTCTCCAGCAGAGCGTGGATCTGCTCCACATGGTCCGAGATGTCCTCGCAGATGTCCTGGAAAAGACAATCAGTTTTTTGCTCCAAAAAGCAGAACTCAGTGGACCTCGTGACGTTTCCGCATTTAGACACGACCGACGCAAAACATTTTCAAAATAAAGGCACAACAAAGCTGCTTTGACCAGGCTAGTGTCTTCTAAGTGGTTCTAGACCCACATGGGGGTTCCGGTCCTAAAGTGTGACCATGAATAGCAAGGAGCAGACGTGGATCGGCGACAGGAAGTAAAATTAGACGACCTTTAGCAAAAGTGGGTCTCTTGGTTCCGAGCCCAGACATGAAGCTGGTCTGAGGTCAGCCAATCAACACTCCTCTCATTCCAGACCGGACCGGCGCCGAAACTGGAATGTGGGTCGCAGACCTCATGACCCACTGGTGGCTCCTTCAAAATAAAGCTAATGCCAACATGCTAACAAGGTAACATGCCAACAAGCTAACATGCTAACAAGCTATTCATCCATCCATTTCTACCGCTTATTCCCTTTTGGGGTCGCGGAGGGCGCTGGCGCCTATCTCAGCAACAATCGGGCGGAAGGCGGAGTACACCCTGGACAAGTTGCTACCTCATCGCAGACTAACAAGCTAACATGCTAACAAGCCAATATGCTAACAAACCAATATTGGAACATGCTAACAAACTAACATGCTAACAAGTTAACATGCTAACATGTTAACAAGCTAACATGCAAATGAGCTAACATGCTAACATGCTTCAAGCAAATATGCCAACATGCTAACAAGCTAACATGGTAACATGCTAACAGGCTAACAAGTTAACATGCTAACAAGCAAAAATACTAACAAGCTAACATGGTAACATGCTAACAAGCTGTGTTAATGTGTGAATTTTCTGTGAACGTTAACAAGCTAACATACTAACAAGCAAACATTGTGACAAGCTAACATGCTAACAAGCCAATATGCTAACAAGCTAACATGCTAACAAGCCAATATGCTAACATGTTAACAAGCTAACAAGCCATTATGGTAACATGCTAACAAGGTAACATGCTAACAAGTTAACATGCTAACATATTAACAAGCTAACATCCAAATGAGCTAACATGCTAACATGCTTCAAGCAAATATGCCAACATGCTAACAAGCTAACATGGTAACATGCTAACAGGCTAACAAGTTAACATGCTAACAAGCAAACATACTAACAAGCTAACATGGTAACATGCTAACAAGCTGTGTTAATGTGTGAATTTTCTGTGAACGTTAACAAGCTAACATGCTAACAAACAAACATTGTGACAAGCTAACATGCTAACAAGCCAATATGCTAACAAGCTAACATGCTAACAAGCCAATATGCTAACATGCTAACAAGCTAACAAGCCAATATGGTAACATGCTAACAAGTTAACATGCTAACATATTAACAAGCTAACATGCAAACGAGCTAACATGCTATCATGCTTCAAGCAAATATGCCAACATGCTAACATGCTAACAAGCTAACATGGTAACATGCTAACAAGCTAACGCGCTAACAAGCAAACATACTAACATGGTAACATGCTAACAAGCAATGTTAAGGTGTGAATTTTCTGTGAACGTTAACAAGCTAACATGCTAACAAACAAACATTGTAACAAGCTAACATGCTAACAAGCTGTGTTAATGTGTGAATTTTCTGTGAACGTTAACATGCTAACAAGCAATATGCTAACATGCTAACAAGCTAACAAGTCAACAAGCCAAAATGCTAACAAGCTAATGTGCTGACAAGCCAATGTGCTAACAAGCTAACATACTAACATATCAACATGCTAACAAGCTAACAGGACAGGAAGTAAAATTAGATGACCTTCAGCAAAAGTGGGTCTCTTGGTTCTGAGCCCAGACATGAAGCCGGTCTGAGTTCAGCCAATCAACACTCCTCTCATTCCAGACCTGGACCGGCACTTAGACTGGAATGTGGGTCGCAGACCACATGACCCGCTGGTGTGAGGCTCCTTCAAAATAAAGTTAGCGCTCAGTAAAACCAGGGCCAGCTGTCTCCGTCAGGACCAGAACTGACAACCAGGGTGAGGTTCCGACCCTTTCCCGCCGCAAAATATGTTTTATTTTGAAAGTCCAGTCCCACCAAAAAATGTTTTATTTTGAAAGTCCAGTCCCACCATTTAGGTTCCTGGTCTGGAACTCACAAGACCAGAGGACCGCCTCACTAACCTTCTTGTGGGACATCAAAGAGCGCCCGGGGGGAGGGGGCGTGTCCTGTTTGACATTTTTACACACACACACACACACACACACACACGAAAGGCCCGGGATCTAACGGCGGACGTGGACGTCAGGTCCAATCCCGCCCGGCCCCCATCACCACCGACATGAAAGCCATCAGAGCTCAAAGGAGGTGTGGCTTATTCAACTATTGTCTCCAATAACCATCAAACTCCGCCCCTTTCACCTTGCCTGTCAAACACACACACACACACTCACACAAATGTACACACACTCATTTAAACACACACTCATTTAACACACTTAAACACACACACTCACACACTCATTTAAACACACATTCACACACGCTTGCTTACACACACACACTCATTTAACACAAACACACACTCATTTAACACAAACACACACACACGCACACACACACATTTAACAAACTTAAACACACATACACACACTCATTTAACACACTTAAACACACACGCACACACACACATATGCTCACTCATTTAAACACACACAAACTCATTTAACACACTTAAACACACACGTGTACACACACACACACAGACACACACATATGCTCACTCATTTAAACACACACAAACTCATTTAACACACTTAAACACACACTTGTACACACACACACACACACACACATATGCTCACTCATTTAAACACACACAAACTCATTTAACACACTTAAACACACACTCATTTAACACACACACTAATTTACACACACACCTACACACACACACATTTAAACAGACACTCATTTACATGTTGTGTGAATGCCGTGTTAATGTGTGAGTAGATGTGTGAATGTTGTGTAGATGTGTGAATGTTGTGTAGATGTGTGAATGTTGTGTGAAAGTTGTGTTAATGTTGTGTGAGTAATTGTATGAATGTTGTGTGAATGTTGAGTGAATACTGTGTGAATGTCGTGTAGATGTGTGAATGTTGTGTGGATGTTGCTATTGTTGCGTGAATGTTGTGTGAGTAATTGTGTGGATTTTGTGTAGATGTGTGAATGTTGTGTAGATGTGTGAATTTTGTGTCAATGTTGTGTGAGTAATTGTGTGGATTTTGTGTAGATGTGTGAATGTTGTGTAGATGTGTGAATTTTGTGTCAATGTTGTGTGAGTAATTGTGCGAATGTTGTGTAGATGCTGTAGGAATGTTGTGTGGATGTTGTGAGGATGTGTGAATGTTGAGTGAATACTGTGTGAATGTTGTCTAGATGTGTGAATGTCGTGTAGATGTGTGAAGGTTGTGTGGATGTTGCTATTGTTGCGTGAATGTTGTGTGAGTAATTGTGTGGATTTTGTGTAGATGTGTGAATGTTGTGTAGATGTGTGAACTTTGTGTCAATGTTGTGTGAGTAATTGTGCGAATGTTGTGTAGATGCTGTAGGAATGTTGTGAGGATGTGTGAATGTTGAGTGAATACTGTGTGAATGTTGTCTAGATGTGTGAATGTTGTGTGGATGTTGCTATTGTTGCGTGAATGTTGTGTGAGTAATTGTGTAGATTTTGTGTAGATGTGTGAATGTTGTGTAGATGTGTGAATTTTGTGTCAATGTTGTGTGAGTAATTGTGCGAATGTTGTGTAGATGCTGTAGGAATGTTGTGAGGATGTTGTGAGAATGTGTGAATGTTGAGTGAATACTGTGTGAATGTTGTCTAGATGTGTGAATGTTGTCTAGATGTGTGAATGTTGTCTAGATGTGTGAATGTTGAGTGAATGTTGTATGGATGTTGTGTGAATGTTGCGTGAGTGTTGTGTTGGTGTGTGAGTAATTGTGTGAATGTTGTGTAGATGAATGTTGTGTTAATGTTGTGTAGATGGGTGGATGTTGTTCGAATGTTGTGTGAGTAATTGTGTGAAAGTTACGTAGAAGTGTGATTGTCGTGTGAATATTGTGTGAATGTTGTGTTGATGTGTGAATGTTGTGTTAATGTTGTGTGAGTAATTGTGCGAATGTTGTGTAGATGCTGTAGGAATGTTGTGTGGATGTTGTGAGGATGTGTGAATGTTGAGTGAATACTGTGTGAATGTTGTCTAGATGTGTGAATGTTGTGTAGATGTGTGAATGTTGTGTAGATGTGTGAATGTTGTATGGATGTTGTGTGAATGTTGTGTGAGTGTTGTGTTGGTGTGTGAGTAATAGTATGAATGTTGTGTAGATGAATGTTGTGTTAATGTTGTGTAGATGGGTGGATGTTGTTCGAATGTTGTGTGAGTAATTGTGTGAAAGTTATGTAGAAGTGTGATTGTTGTGTGAATATTGTGCGAATGTTGTGTTGATGTGTGAATGTTGTGTTAATGTTGTGTGAGTAATTGTGTGAATGTTGTGTACATGCTGTGTGAATGTTGGGTGAATGTTTTGTGCATGTTGTGTGAATAATGAGTTAATGTTGTGTGAGCAATTGTGTGAATGTTGTGTGAATATTGTGTGAATGTTGTGTGAGTAATTCCGTGAATGTTGAGTACATGTCGTGTAAATGTTGAGTGAATGTTTAATGTGTGCATGTTGTGTGAATATTGTGTTAATGTTGTGGTAATGTTGTGTTAATGATGTGTGAATGTTGTGTTAATTTTGAGTGCATGTTGTGTGTATTTTGTATGACTGTTGTGTGCATGTTGTGTTAATGTGTTCATTTTGTGTGTGTGTTGTGTGATCCGTGATGGTTCTGAAATGAAAGTGGATCTGGGATCCAGGTTGTCCAAAGTTGTGTTGTTGTGTTTGCTGGTTGCCATGGTGACGGAGCAGCCCACTGTTGTTGTTTACCAAGAGAAGCAACACAACAAGTGCACCTCAACGCGTTGTTAGTCCGAAGGACAACGTTACCACGGCAACCGTGTCCTCCAAGACATGTGGAGGGTCACATGATCGCGTGAAAAGTTGTGTAACCGCTCGACAACAGCGACGCACAAAGGGTCAAAGTCACTTACCTCGATATTATTTTGGAAACGCAAAGAAAGAAGACCAAGTCAACGCTCCTGCATCCCCACGCCCGCTACTTTGTGTGTGTGTGTGTGTGTGTGTGTGTGTGTGTGTGTGTGTGTGTGTGTGTGCGTGGCCTTTCATGGGGTGTGTGGGAGGTTGGGGGGACAACAGTTGCAAAGGTTATTTTTAGCTCAACCTCACCCACTCCTACACACACACACACACACACACACACACACACACACACACACACACACACACACACACACACACACACACACTGTTGGTGACAGCTGTGAGGAATGAAGGATGTAAAAAAGTTGAGTCTCGCACGTCTCCTTGCTCTCTACTTCCCAGCATTCCACAGCGATGACATCACCAGCATTCCACAGGGATGACATCACCGTGTGACCTTTCATGCTTCAACAACACCCTGCACTACTCAAAGCATGCCTTGCCTACAAGCTAACATGCTAACAAGCTAACACACTAACAAGCAAACACGCTACCATGCTACCAAATAACAAGTTAATATGCCAACATGCTAACACGCTAACATGCTAACAAGCTAACACGCTCACATGCCAACACGTTAACAAGCTAGCATGCTAACAAGCTAACATAATAATAAGCCAATATGCTAACAAGCTAGCATGCTAACAAGCTAACATAATAATAAGCCAATATGCTAACATGCTACTAAGCTAACAAGCTAACATGCTAACAAGTTAACTACCATGCTAACAAGCTAACAAGCGAACATGCTAGCATGCTAACAAGTTAACACATTGACAAGCTAACATTTTAACAACATGCTAACCAGCTAACATGCAAACAAGCCAATATGCTAACATGCTAATAAGTTAACATGTTAACAAGCTGACATGTTAACAAGCTAACAAGCTAACATTTTAACAAGCTAACATGCTAACCAGCTAACAGGCAAACAAGCCAATATGCTAACATGCTAATAAGTTAACATGTTAACAAGCTGACATGTTAACAAGCTAACATGCTAACAAGCTAACACGCTCACATGCCAACACGTTAACAAGCTAGCATGCTAACAAGCTAACATACTAACAAGCCAATATGCTAGCATGCTAACAAGTTACCATGCTAGCATGTTAATAAGCTAACAAGCTAACAAGTTAACTACCATGCTAACAAGCTAACATTCTAACAAGCGAACATGCTAGCATGCTAACAAGTTAACACGTTAACAAGCTAACATTTTAACAAGCTAACATGCTAACCAGCTAACATGCAAACAAGCCAATATGCTAACATGCTAATAAGTTAACAAGCTGACATGTTAACAGGCTAACATGTTAACAAGCCAATATGCTAACATGCTAATAAGTTAACATGTTAACAAGCTGAGATGTTAACATGCTAACAAGCGAACATGCTAGCATGCTAACAAGTTAACATGTTGACAAGCTAACATTTTAACAAGCTAACATGCTAACCAGCTAACATGCAAACAAGCCAATGTGCTAACAAGTTAACATGCTGACATGTTAACAGGCTAACATGCTAACAAGCCAATATGCTAACATGCTAATAAGTTAACATGTTAACAAGCTAACGTGTGCATGTTAATGTTGTATGCATGTTGTGTTAAAGTTGTGTGAATGTTGTGTTAATGTTGTGTTGTGTGATTTTTGTGTGATTAATGTGTAGATGTTGTGTGAATGTTGTATATCGTTGTGTTAATGTTGTATGCATTGAATGCATGAATTTTACGTGGACGTTGTGATTGTAGCGTGATTATCTTGTGCATGTTTTGTGTATGCTGTGTGAATGTTATGTGAGTGTCGTGTTAATCCTGTATGCATGTTGTGGTAATGTTGTGTGAATGTCGGCTAATGTTGTGAGATTTTTGTGTAAATAATGTGTAGATGTTGTGTGAATGTAGTGTGAATGTCGTGTAAATGTTGTATACTTGTTGTGTTAATGTTGTGGGAATTTTGTGTTGATGTATGCATGTGTGGATATTTTAATATTGTGTGATTGTTGTGTTAAAGGCCTACTGAAATGAGGTTTTCTTATTTAAACGGGGATAGCAGCTCCATTCTATGTGTCATACTTCATCATTTCGCCATATTTTTGCTGAAAGGATTTAGTAGAGAACATCCATGATAAAGTTGGCAACTTTCGCTGCTAAGAGAAAAGCCCTGCCTGTACCGGAAGTCACAGACGATGACGTCACATGTTGATGACGTCACATGTTGATGGATCCTCACATATTCACATTGATTTTAATGGGAGACTCCAACTAAAACAGTTATTCGGACCGAGAAAACGGACAATTTCCTTATTGATTTGAGCGAGGATGAAAGATTCGTGTTTGAGGATATTGATAGTGACAGACTAGAAAAAAAATAATAAAAAAAGTTAAAAAAAAACAAAAAACGTGATAGCATTGGGACGGATTCTGATGTTTTTAGACACATTTACTAGGATCATTCTGGGAAATCCCTTATCTTTCTATTGTGTTGCTAGTGTTTTAGTGAGTTTAACAGTACCTGATAGTCGGAGGTGTGTGTTGACGCTCAGTGTCTCAGGGGAGTCGACGGCAGCTTTATGGACGACACAAGCTCAGCTGATATCCGGCAAGTGGCGACTTTTTACCACAATTTTCTCACCGAAACCTGCTGGTTGACATGTAGTTGGGATCCATGTCCGCTGTGATCCATAGTAAAGTTTCAGCTCTGGGAATTTTAAACAAGGAATCACCGTGTTTGTGTGGCTAAAGGCTAAAGCTTCCCACCTACATCTTTCTTCTTTGACGTCTCCAATATTAATTGAACAAATTGCAAAGGATTCAGCAACACAGATGTCCAAAATACTGTGTAATTATGCTGTTAAAGCAGACCACTTTTAGCTGTGTGTGTGTGCAGCGCTCATATTTATAACAGCCTGTGACGTCACGTTTTCAAGAAGAAACTCCCGGGAAATTTAAAATTGCAATTTGTTAAACTAAAGCGGCCGTATTGTCATGTGTTGCAATGTTAATATTTCATCATTGATATATAAACTATCAGACTGCGTGGTGGCTAGTAGTGGCTTTCAGTAGGACTTTAATGTGTGTGGATGTTGTGTTAATGTTGTGTTAATGTTGTGTTAATGTTGTGTTAATGTTGTGTGCATGTTGTGTTAATGTTGTGTTAATGTTGTGTTAATGTTGTGTGGATGTTGTGTTAATGTTGTGTTAATGTTGTGTTAATGTTGTGTTAATGTTGTGTGCATGTTGTGTTAATGTTGTGTTAATGTTGTGTTAATGTTGTGTTAATGTTGTGTGGATGTTGTGTTAATGTTGTGTTAATGTTGTGTTAATGTTGTGTGGATGTTGTGTTAATGTTGTGTTAATGTGTTAATGTTGTGTTAATGTTGTGTTAATGTTGTGTTAATGTTGCGTTAATGTTGTGTGCATGTTGTGTGGATGTTGTGTTAATGTTGTGTTAATGTTGTGTTAATGTGTTAATGTTGTGTTAATGTTGTGTTAATGTTGTGTTAATGTTGTGTTAATGTTGTGTTAATGTGTTAATGTTGTGTTAATGTTGTGTTAATGTGTGCATGTTGTGTGGATGTTGTGTTAATGTTGTGTTAATGTTGTGTGCATGTTGTGTGCATGTTGTGTTAATGTTGTGTTAATGTTGTGTTAATGTTGTGTGCATGTTGTGTTAATGTTGTGTTAATGTTGTGTTAATGTTGTGTGGATGTTGTGTTAATGTTGTGTTAATGTTGTGTTAATGTTGTGTTAATGTTGTGTGCATGTTGTGTTAATGTTGTGTTAATGTTGTGTTAATGTTGTGTTAATGTTGTGTGGATGTTGTGTTAATGTTGTGTTAATGTTGTGTTAATGTTGTGTGGATGTTGTGTTAATGTTGTGTTAATGTGTTAATGTTGTGTTAATGTTGTGTTAATGTTGTGTTAATGTTGCGTTAATGTTGTGTGCATGTTGTGTGGATGTTGTGTTAATGTTGTGTTAATGTTGTGTTAATGTGTTAATGTTGTGTTAATGTTGTGTTAATGTTGTGTTAATGTTGTGTTAATGTGTTAATGTTGTGTTAATGTTGTGTTAATGTGTGCATGTTGTGTGGATGTTGTGTTAATGTTGTGTTAATGTTGTGTGCATGTTGTGTGCATGTTGTGTTAATGTTGTGTTAATGTTGTGTTAATGTTGTGTTAATGTTGTGTGAATGTTGTTTGCATGTTGTGTTAATGTTGTGTTAATGTTGTGTTAATGTTGTGTTAATGTGTGCATGTTGTGTTAATGTTGTGTTAATGTTGTGTTAATGTTGTGTTAATGTGTGCATGTTGTGTTAATGTTGTGTTAATGTTGTGTTAATGTGTGCATGTTGTGTTAATGTTGTGTTAATGTTGTGTTAATGTTGTGTTAATGTTGTGTTAATGTGTGCATGTTGTGTTAATGTGTGCATGTTGTGTTAATGTTGTGTTAATGTGTGCATGTTGTGTTAATGTTGTGTTAATGTTGTGTTAATGTTGTGTGCATGTTGTGTTAATGTTGTGTTAATGTTGTGTTAATGTGTGCATGTTGTGTTAATGTTGTGTTAATGTTGTGTTAATGTTGTGTTAATGTTGTGTTAATGTTGTGTGCATGTTGTGTTAATGTTGTGTTAATGTTGTGTGCATGGTGGATCAGTTCCTTGTGATCCAAGAAGGTTCTGGAATGAAAGTGGATGTCAATCAGGATCCAGGACGTCCAAAGACTTTGTTGTCATGTCTGCTTTCTTCAATCAGATGATGTACTCACTTTGTCCACAAGATGGCGCCACAGTCGGACTGATACATACATACTGACTGATAGTGATTGATAGATAGTGATTGATAGATAGTGATTGATAGATAGTGATTGATAGATAGTGATTGATAGATAGTGATTGATAGATAGTGATTGATAGATAGTGATTGATAGATAGTGATTGATAGATAGTGATTGATAGATAGTGATTGATAGATAGTGATTGATAGATAGTGATTGATAGATAGTGATTGATAGATAGTAGGTAGTCTACACCCCTGCTACATTAATGTAAAAAGGGGTTTGGATCATTGGGACCACGTTAGAGAACATTGACGTGACAAACTTGGACTTGTTGTCCCCGGAGAGAAGCCAGCAGATGGCAGACAAGAGGGTTCACTCCATGACTCCATGACTCCATGACTCCATGACTCCATGACCCCATGACTCCATGACTCCATGACTCCATGACTCCATGACTCCATGACTCCATGACTCCATGACTCCATGACTCCATGACTCCATGACCCCATGACTCCATGACTCCATGACTCCATGACTCCATGACTCCATAACTCCATGACCCCATGACCCCATGACCCCATGACTCCATGACTCCATGACTCCATGACTCCATGACTCCATGACTCCATGACTCCATGACTCCATGACCCCATAACTCCATGACCCCATGACCCCATGACCCCATGACTCCATGACTCCATGACCCCATGACCCCATGACCCCATGACCCCATGACTCCATGACCCCATGACTCCATGACCCCATGACCCCATGACCCCATGACTCCATGACTCCATGACTCCATGACTCCATGACCCCATGACCCCATGACTCCATGACTCCATGACTCCATGACCCCATGACCCCATGACTCCATGACCCCATGACCCCATGACCCCATGACCCCATGACCCCATGACTCCATGACCCCATGACCCCATGACCCCATGACTCCATGACTCCATGACACCATGACTCCATGACCCCATGACCCCATGACCCCATGACTCCATGACTCCATGACTCCATGACTCCATGACTCCATGACTCCATGACTCCATGACCCCATGACCCCATGACCCCATGACCCCATGACCCCATGACTCCATGACCCCATGACCCCATGACCCCATGACTCCATGACTCCATGACACCATGACTCCATGACCCCATGACCCCATGACCCCATGACTCCATGACTCCATGACTCCATGACTCCATGACTCCATGACTCCATGACTCCATGACTCCATGACTCCATGACTCCATGACTCCATGACTCCATAACTTCATGACTCCATGACTCCATGACTCCATGACTCCATGACTCCATGACTCCATGACCCCATGACCCCATGACCCCATGACCCCATGACCCCATGACTCCATGACTCCATGACCCCATGACTCCATGACTCCATTGAACTTCACTCCATTGAACTTGAACTTGAACTCCATAAGTCACCAGACTTTCTTTCACCTGACTGCCAGGAAATGTCCCACATGAGATAAAGAAGGAGGGACCACGCCTTGGTCTGGATTCAGGACTTTCTTACGAGCCGGAAGGCCGGCCTGAGGTCTGCTGAAATGTCTGAGTCTTGTTCTCGGAGGAAGGAAAAGTGGCAAACAGTTCCGTTTTTTTGTTCTCGTTAATAAAAGACTTTGTTTCGGTTTTTATTGTAGAGCTCGAACTTTGGGACAGTGTCGTTACATCCATGGGATCTTACTGACACCCAGTGGTCAGGGAGCGGTACTACAAGTATTATATTATTACCGATGGGAAGTAGTAAATATGACATTATTACTGATAGGAAGTAGTAAATATGACATTATTACTGACAGAAAGTAGTAAATATAACATTATTACTGATAGGAAGTAGTAAATATGACATTATTCTTGACAGGAAGTAGTAAATATGACATTATTACTGATAGGAAGTAGTAAATATGACATTATTACTGACAGAAAGTAGTAAATATAACATTATTACTGATAGGAAGTAGTAAATATGACATTATTCTTGACAGGAAGTAGTAAATATGACATTATTACTGATAGGAAGTAGTAAATATGACATTATTCTTGACAGTAAGTAGTAAATATTACATTACTACTGATAGGAAGTAGTAAATATTACATTACTACTGATAGGAAGTAGTAAATATGACATTATTACTGGTAGGAAGTAGTAAATATGACATTATTACTGATAGGAAGTAGTAAATAGGACATTACTACTGATAAGAAGTAGTAAATATGACATTATTACTGATAGGAAGTAGTAAATATGACATTATTCCTGACAGGAAGTAGTAAATATGACATTATTACTGATAGGAAGTAGTAAATATGACATTATTCTTGACAGGAAGTAGTAAATATGACATTATTACTGACAGGAAGTAGTAAATATGACATTATTACTGACAGGAAGTAGTAAATATGACATTATTACTGATAGGAAGTAGTAAATATGACATTATTCTTGACAGGAAGTAGTAAATATGACATTATTACTGATAGGAAGTAGTAAATATTACATTATTACTGATAGGAAGTAGTAAATATGACATTATTACTGTTAGGAAGTAGTAAATATTACATTATTACTGACAGGAAGTAGTAAATATGACATTATTACTGTTAGGAAGTAGTAAATATGACATTATTACTGATAGGAAGTAGTAAATATTACATTATTACTGATAGGAAGTAGTAAATATGACATTATTACTGACAGGAAGTAGTAAATGTGACATTATTACTGATAGGAAGTAGTAAATATGACATTATTACTGATAGGAAGTAGTAAATATGACATTATTACTGATAGGAAGTAGTAAATAGGACATTACTACTGATAAGAAGTAGTAAATATTACATTACTACTGATAGGAAGTAGTAAATATTACATTACTACTGATAGGAAGTAGTAAATATGACATTATTACTGATAGGAAGTAGTAAATATGACATTATTACTGATAGGAAGTAGTAAATAGGACATTACTACTGATAATAAGTAGTAAATATTACATTATTACTGATAGGAAGTAGTAAATATGACATTATTCCTGACAGGAAGTAGTAAATATGACATTATTACTGATAGGAAGTAGTAAATATGACATTATTCTTGACAGGAAGTAGTAAATATGACATTATTACTGACAGGAAGTAGTAAATATGACATTATTACTGACAGGAAGTAGTAAATATGACATTATTCTTGACAGGAAGTAGTAAATATGACATTATTACTGATAGGAAGTAGTAAATATTACATTATTACTGATAGGAAGTAGTAAATATGACATTATTACTGTTAGGAAGTAGTAAATATTACATTATTACTGACAGGAAGTAGTAAATATGACATTATTACTGTTAGGAAGTAGTAAATATGACATTATTACTGATAGGAAGTAGTAAATATTACATTATTACTGATAGGAAGTAGTAAATATGACATTATTACTGACAGGAAGTAGTAAATGTGACATTATTACTGATAGGAAGTAGTAAATATGACATTATTACTGATAGGAAGTAGTAAATATGACATTATTACTGATAGGAAGTAGTAAATAGGACATTACTACTGATAAGAAGTAGTAAATATTACATTACTACTGATAGGAAGTAGTAAATATTACATTACTACTGATAGGAAGTAGTAAATATGACATTATTACTGATAGGAAGTAGTAAATATGACATTATTACTGATAGGAAGTAGTAAATAGGACATTACTACTGATAAGAAGTAGTAAATATTACATTATTACTGATAGGAAGTAGTAAATATGACATTATTCCTGACAGGAAGTAGTAAATATGACATTATTACTGATAGGAAGTAGTAAATATGACATTATTCTTGACAGGAAGTAGTAAATATGACATTATTACTGACAGGAAGTAGTAAATATGACATTATTACTGACAGGAAGTAGTAAATATGACATTATTACTGATAGGAAGTAGTAAATATGACATTATTCTTGACAGGAAGTAGTAAATATGACATCATTACTGATAGGAAGTAGTAAATATTACATTATTACTGATAGGAAGTAGTAAATATGACATTATTACTGTTAGGAAGTAGTAAATATTACATTATTACTGACAGGAAGTAGTAAATATGACATTATTACTGTTAGGAAGTAGTAAATATGACATTATTACTGATAGGAAGTAGTAAATATGACATTATTACTGACAGGAAGTAGTAAATGTGACATTATTACTGATAGGAAGTAGTAAATATGACATTATTACTGATAGGAAGTAGTAAATATGACATTATTCTTGACAGGAAGTAGTAAATATGACATTATTACTGACAGAAAGTAGTAAATATAACATTACTACTGATAGGAAGTAGTAAATATGACATTATTACTGATAGGAAGTAGTAAATATGACATTATTACTGATAGGAAGTAGTAAATAGGACATTACTACTGATAAGAAGTAGTAAATATTACATTATTACTGATAGGAAGTAGTAAATATGACATTATTCTTGACAGTAAGTAGTAAATATTACATTACTACTGATAGGAAGTAGTAAATATTACATTACTACTGATAGGAAGTAGTAAATATGACATTATTACTGATAGGAAGTAGTAAATATGACATTATTACTGATAGGAAGTAGTAAATAGGACATTACTACTGATAAGAAGTAGTAAATATTACATTATTACTGATAGGAAGTAGTAAATATGACATTATTCCTGACAGGAAGTAGTAAATATGACATTATTACTGATAGGAAGTAGTAAATATGACATTATTCTTGACAGGAAGTAGTAAATATGACATTATTACTGACAGGAAGTAGTAAATATGACATTATTACTGACAGGAAGTAGTAAATATGACATTATTACTGATAGGAAGCAGTAAATATGACATTATTCTTGACAGGAAGTAGTAAATATGACATTATTACTGATAGGAAGTAGTAAATATTACATTATTACTGATAGGAAGTAGTAAATATGACATTATTACTGTTAGGAAGTAGTAAATATTACATTATTACTGACAGGAAGTAGTAAATATGACATTATTACTGTTAGGAAGTAGTAAATATGACATTATTACTGATAGGAAGTAGTAAATATTACATTATTACTGATAGGAAGTAGTAAATATGACATTATTACTGACAGGAAGTAGTAAATGTGACATTATTACTGATAGGAAGTAGTAATTATGACATTATTACTGACAGGAAGTAGTAAATATGACATTATTCTTGACAGGAAGTATTAAATATGACATTATTACTGCTAGAAAGTAGTAAATATGACATCATTCTTGACAGGAAGTAGTAAATATTAAATTATTACTTATAGGAAGTAGTAAATATAACATAATTCTGACAGGTTGTAGTAGATAACATATTATTCCTGATGGGGAGTAGTACAACAATAATAGAATTATATTACAAAATAATTGGACTTGATATCAACAAATAGTCAGAGAACATTTCATTATGATGCAAACTACTCTGGTTTCATTGAATCCCCGGGAGGGACAAGCAGTAGAAAATGGATTGATGGATTAAAAATAAATATCATTAGTTCTAATATTGACCTGTTGGCCCTGCGATGAGGTGGCGACTTGTCCAGGGTGTACCCCGCCTTCCGCCCGATTGTAGCTGAGATAGGCGCCAGCGCCCCCCGCGACCCCGAAAGGGAATAAGCGGTAAAAAATGGATGGATGGATGGATAAAAAGGAAACAATTCCTGGTTGTAATTCTACATAATGACCAGCAGGTGGCGGGAAAGCCCTGCTGATGCGTGGCTGCGCTTCTGTCTTTTGGCCAGCAGATGGCGACATAAGTTTATTTACATTGTCAACCAAAAGTAGTGACTTCTCTCACCACCAGGTGACGCCACACACACACACACACGCACGCACGCACGCACGCACGCACGCACGCACACACACACACACACACACACACACGCACGCACGCACACACACACACACACACACACACACGGAGACATGTTTACCTTAAGCTGCAGAAGGTGAGCGTCCACGTGTCTGTTGGCGCCATCTTGTCCCACGGAGTGCGAGAGCTGCGTCACCCGGCCGGCGGTGGCCCGCAACCATGTCTGGATGTCAGGCAGGTGAAGGAGAACCTTCCAGTCGGCGCCCGAGTGGAGGGGCGGCGGCTTGTTGGACCTGCACAGGTAATCACACCAATGAGATGTGGCCTCCTTGGCTCACGGACGGCGGCCGGAGCTCACCTGTGGGCGGAGCCTGTCGCGGCCCACTCGCCGGGGACCCCGCCCGGGAAGGAGGACCCGCCCTCCAGGTGGACTGTGGGGGCGTGGCTGTCCAGGGTGGGCGTGGTAGATGTCAACATGGGGGAGGGCGGCTGGGGGGGGGCCACAGGTGAGAGGGTCAAGACGCTCATGGTGATTGGCTGGCGTTTATGGGCGGAGTCTGGAGGGAGACAAAGATCCTTAAATGGAGAACACAAACTACAACTTGGCTTTGATTCAGCAGCTCTTCCTCAACCCTCGACAGGCCTTCTTCTGCCACCTTCCACTAGATCCACACCTTCCACATGTTCCACACGCTCCAAATGTTCCACAAGATCCACACCTTCCACACTGTCCACATGTTCCACACAGTCCAAATGTTCCACAAGATCCACACCTTCCACACTGTCCACATGTTCCACACGCTCCAAATGTTCCACAAGATCCACACCTTCCACACTGTCCACATGTTCCACACCTTCCACACTGTCCACATGTTCCACAAGATCCACACCTTCCACATGTTCCACACGCTCCAAATGTTCCACAAGATCCACACCTTCCACACTGTCCACATGTTCCACATGTTCCACAAGATCCACACCTTCCACACTGTCCACATGTTCCACACGCTCCAAATGTTCCACAAGATCCACACCTTCCACACTGTCCACATGTTCCACACCTTCCACACTGTCCACATGTTCCACAAGATCCACACCTTCCACATGTTCCACACGCTCCAAATGTTCCACAGATCCACACCTTCCACACTGTCCACATGTTCCACATGTTCCACAAGATCCACACCTTCCACACAGTCCACATGTTCCACATGTTCCACACGCTCCAAATGTTCCACAACATCCACAACTTCCACACAATTTACACGATCCACATGTTCCACACATCCACATGTTCCACATGTTCCAAATGTTCCAAACTATCCACACAATTTACACAGCCCACACGGTGCACATGTTCCAAACTTTTCACACCATTTACTTTTTCCACACAGTCCAAATGTTCCACATGTTCCACACAACTTACACAGTCCACAAGTTTCACATGTTCCAAACTTTTCACACGTTCCACACGATTTACACGTTCACTGTCCAAATATTCCACATGTTCCACACAATTTACACGGCCCACATGATTCACACGTTCCAGACTTTTCACACGTTCCACACAGTCCAAATGTTCCACACGATCCACATGTTCCACACAACGCACATGTTCCACATGTTCCACACGAGCCACACAATTTACACGGCCCACATGATTCACACGTTCCACACAATCCAAATATTAAACACGATGTACATGTTACACACAGTCCAAATGTTCCACATGTTCCACACGATCCACATGTTCCACACGTTCCACACAATTTACACAGCCCACATGATTCAGATGCTCCAAACTTTTCACACGTTCCACACGATTTTACACGTTCCACTTAGTCCAAATGTTCCACACGATCCACATGTTCCACACAATTTACATGTTCCACACGATCCACACGTTTCACACGATTTACACGGCCCAAACGATTTACATGTTCCACACAGTCCAAATGTTCCACACGATCCACACGTTCCACACAATTTACACAGCCCACACGATTCACATGCTCCAAACTTTTCACACGTTCCACATTTTACACGTTCCACTTAGTCCAAATGTTCCACATGTTCCACACGATCCACATGTTCTACACAATCCACAACGTTCCACACGGCCCACAGGATTCACACGTTCCACACTTTTCACACGTTCCACACCATTTACACGTTCCACACAGTCCAAATGTTCCACACGATTAACATGTTCCACACAGTCCACACGTTCCACACAATTTACACAGCCCACACGATTCACATGCTCCAAACTTTTCACACGTTACACACTTTTCACACGTTCCACACCATTTACACGTTCCACACAGTCCAAT